>NW_011499903.1:297507-312500 GCF_000495115.2 Populus euphratica | reverse complement strand
GGAAAGAAGGGCTCATAATGTGCTCCAAGGCCCATGGGTTTTTAAACAAGTGTGCGTTTTCTTCTGGCCCAGACTCAACTTTCAATACCCCACGGGTGTTTCTTGTGCTCTCGAGCTAAAAGCCCAAGAAGCAAACGTGGCTATATATTAACACACCGTTTGCAAATACAGTCCATCTTGTTTTTTTTTAAAAAAATTAATTTTTTTATTTTAGAATCATTTTGAAATATTAATCTCAAAAATATTTTTTAAAAATTAAAAAAATATTATAATAATATATTTTTAAACTAAAAACACTTTAAACTACAATTATAACTATAATTTTAAACAGGCAAAGTGACTCCTAGGTTAATTTTAATTTTTACAAGGCTTGCATGCAAAGCTACCAAGTTTATGCATTGGCAACTGTGAAATGTCTGTCTATGAGATGAACCCATTCTAGCTTAGCAATCAGCACGGCAGAGAATTCATGAATTTGAACCGACTATTCCCTAACGTGAACATTTTGATGTTCCGAACAAGAGAGACTTGAGGACGACGCGACCGAGGATCCCTCCCGACCGTACTAAATGATATGGCATCAATGTCACTCTACTCATGTCAACCTAATTTCTAGATGCTGGTTTAATATCATGCTTAAGACGTGTTTTTGAAAGTTTTTAATTTTTTTATATTTTTAAATTATTTTATTTTGATGATATTAAAATTAAATTTTAAATAATAAAAAATATTATTTTAATATATTTTCAAATAAAAAATATTTTAAAAAACAACTATTATTATACTTTAAAACTAATATTACGTCAAACAACCAATTCAACTTAAAAATTTAAATTTTTTTACGAGGTTTTAAGATATAATTTATATTATTTTTTGACATATTTTTTAAAATAAAAACTCTTTAAACTTGAAACTTGTATATGTCTGCATTACTCCATACTTAATTTGTATTAAATAAATAAAAATGATGAGATTCAAACTCGTGATCATTTAATCATCAAAGCTCTGAATCTTTATTTTAAAAATTAATTCAATTAAAAAATTTAAATTTTTAAATAAAATTTTAAATTATAATTTATATTATTTTTTAATACAAAAATCAGCACTTAACTGAAAATTAATCTTATATAATTACTCTTGTCAGATATATTTTATATAATAGAGCCATGGGTTAACTCACATGGATGGAATAATATGAAGAAGTTATGGATTGCTAATTAAATTCTTTTTTCCCCGTGGATCAAGATTGCTCGTGACATCTTGCAATTCCAAACAGGAGCGATTAGACATGGGGTTAGTTGGTCAAGAGTTGATGGGTATGAACCTCTCTAACCTCCCTTGACCAACATAAATCCCTATTTATTGCAAATAATTACCAGAGAGATTACTTACAGGAGCTTAATTAGTTTGTTATTCAAGATGTGATTAATTAATTATTCTCATAAATGGGATTCGAAAGAAAGGTTAGATGAGCTGTTACCCTCCCTCAAATTAAATCCTTAGCTTTCAGAGAACAAATCTTCCCACTACAACCATCCATGAAAAGCATCCCTCAACCATAAAATACGAGGAGTCTTTCATGTGTCCATCATCCACCCACCACTTCCATACACTTTACGTGCCGACACTGCTCCGAGGATTTTATCTCGACACACATGCAAAACGATTCGGCAGATTTTTTACATGGGTACGGTAACCCACAGAATTACAATAACATTACTTGCTTTAAAAAAAAAACTAGACCTCGAGTAGAAGTTACTTAGGCGAAGACTCGAATGCTATTCATTGTAATGGTGCATTTACTTATTTGTCATTGAAGAAGTAGTAACGAACTATGCTTTGAAGGTGAAATTGTCTTTTCATGACATGATTATCTTTAACATATCATACATGATTATATTATGATTATATTTGTTATTTTTTTAATACATGGTAAAATTACAACTTTAACATTAAAATAAATAATTTTAATGCTTTTAATTCAAGGGTATTTTTGTTTTTATTTTAGAATAGTGCAAATATTTTAGTGATCTCGGAGATAAATACAATGCAACTCTGTCATTGGAATTTTTTTGTGGTTATTTTATATTAGTTTTGTTTTAGATTCAAAGGTTACTTAGAATTAATAATGTAAATTTATATTAGTCATATACTTAATAATATTTAAAAAAAATATATATGCTAACATATAAATGACCCTGCGTTGTTTAAGTGATGTGTGTGAGGTTGTTTAGCCACCAAACACTTCTTTCTAGAATGGCACTTGAAAGAACCAAAGCCTTTCATATGGTTGTACAATATACATATCACAATCATTGTTTGTTTGTCATCAACAAATTTTTTTTTATTCTCTCTTCTTCTTGAATTTTGCACCACCTCCACTAAAATTTTAGAATAGTTGTTTAATTGTTTTTCCTTCACATTTGGTTCTTATGTTTTTTTTTTTTATTATTATTATTATTTTAGAATAAGTATTAAAATTATAAATGATTATCAATTTCACCTCCTACTATTTTTTAATCTATAAATAATCTTTTAAATTATATATATATATATATATATATATTTTATTTCACCCCCAATCATTTTTAATCTGTTGAATTATTTTAAAAATATAAATAATCTAGTGAATTACAAATATTTTTCAATTTCATTCTCAATGATTTCTTTTAATCTTTCAAATTTGGTTCTTATTTTTTTAATTGCTGTTCATTTTGTTTGACATCAATTTTAAAATTGCTATTTTTTAAAAAAAATTCATCCTCATTAAGTTTTTTTCCAATTAAATTTGATCATCATTTTTTTTTTTACTTTTTATTTTTTTAATTTATATTTTATCATTGATTTCATCATTCAAAATTAAATTAGTTAAAAATTAAATTTTTTAATTTAACCGGGTTCAAAATTTCATAGGTTGTGGATTTTAGTGGCTAAATTAGGTTTAGGAGATTTGCCTAATTTTTTTCTTTTTTTTAAGGTGATGCTTTTTGTTATCTTTTTTTTTTGTTATTTTTTGTGGTTTGTCTACAATTTTTTTTCTATTGCATTCCCTACCATTTTTATTTATTTATGAATAATCTATAAAATTACAAATGTTTTTCAATCTTACCCTATTATGATTTTTTTTTATTTTTTAAATTTGATTCTTATTATTTCAATTGCCTTTTATTTTGTTTGGGTTGGTCTTTTAAATTGTTTTATATTTTTAATTTTATCCTTGATTTTTTCTATCAAATTTTATCCATATTTTTTTCTTTGCTCTTTTTTTTTTCTTCTTTTGCAAGTTCTTTTAATAATATTTTACATAGATTTTATCTTTTAAAATTAAATTAGTTAATGATTGAGGTTCTTAGTTAAATCAAGGTCCAAGATTTCATAAATTTATAACTTTTAGAAGCTATACTAGGTTTACGAGGTTTTCATAGGTTTTTTTTTATGATGTTTTCATATTTTATTTATTTATTTTTTGTTTTGTTTTGTTATTTTTTATGGTTTGTATTCTAATGACTTGCCTCCATACAATTTTATTCAAAATCACCCCCTGTTATTTTTTAACTTATAAATTATCTTTCAAATTATTGTTATTTTTTAATTTCATCTTTATGATTCTTTAATCTTTTAAATTTGATTCTCTTTTTGTTAATTACTATTTATTTTACCTGGGATCATTTTAATTTATTTTTTAAAATTTCATCGCACTTTTTTATGTTAAACTTTATCATTATTCTTTTTGTTGCTTGTTTTTCTTTTTTTGCAAGTTTTTTAATTAATATTTTTCACAATGTCATTATTCAAGATTAATTTTTTTGAGATTTAAGCTTCTTTATTGAACTCAGGTTCAAGATTTCACAAACTGTAAGTTTTAGAGATTAAATCAAATTTAGGAGGATTGCTCGAGTTTGCTTAATTTTTTTTAAGCTAATTTTTTCTTATTTCATATATTTTTTTAGAGTTTTGTTTGTGATTTTATTTTACTAGGTTAGCCCTCTATATTTGTTTTTTCAATTTCATCCCTCGCTATTTTATAATTTATAAATAATCAATCAAATTACAAATATTATTTTTATTTCATCTCTATAATTTTTTAATCTTTTAAATTTGGTGCTTATTCTTTTAATTACTATTTTATAGATCTTTTTTTTTAAATTTAATTCATCTTAGGTTTTTTTCTCTCAAATTTTATTCTTATTTTTTTTGTTTTTGTTTTTGTAAGTTTTTTTATAAATATTTTCTCAATAATTTAATCCTTAAAAATTAAATTGATTGAGAGCTAAGCTTATTTATTGAACCCGCATGATTTAATGAGTTTCGAGTGTAAAGGTTAAATCAGGTTTAAAAAGTTTGTCTATGTTTGCTTGGTTTTTTTTTGAACTATTATTTTTTGAGTTTTGGTTTTTTTTTTAACCTATTAGGTTAGCATTGGATATCCAAATGGTCCTCAAATGTGGCACCATTAATTATATACTATCATTTTTGTTTTTCTTTGTTTTTTACTTCATCTGAGGCACAGTAATTTCTTTTAAATTGCACAGTAGGATAGTCCTTCCAGTTCCTAAATTTCTTCCCACTCATAAATTCCAAATTGGGATCGTCCATTTGAGAATCTTAAATCTTATTCTTTGTAAAAATGAATTATATTCATGGCCAGTGTTAAATTATGGGGAATGGAGTTTTTGTTATGACAAATTCAATGACGACGTCTATGTTGTCTGGCATCATTTTTTTCGAAAACAGTTTCCGAGTTCTCTAAAATTGTTAAGAACACAGTTCTTTGTTGTTTTCAAAATAGATGCGACATTTCTTGAGACATCTCGAATAAAAATGATTATATACTATCGCTGAATTTCATAAATAATCGTTTAAACCATGTATAGTTGGAATCCATAACCTCATGAATTCTATCAAATTTTGCAATGAGGATAGAAAGAAATGACATGGAATAGAATCCCGTTCTTGGAGCCTTTCTGCTAGACTTATTCGCCAATCAGATGCTTATATTTAGTTCTAATCATGATTAGAGATGCTATAATAAACTATGGCGACACAAGGTTAGTGAAAAGTTAAGAACTTAATTAATAACTTTAAGTAAGTTATGTTGTTTCGGTTGTTGTTCATGTCATTCCTTTGACTTCAATGAGGTAGAAAATCAACGAACTTTTTTGTTATGTTAGATGGATCGGGTGTCCTTTACCTACGGTTGGACCAAACCCAGTTGCAGATCGACGACCTGGTCAATGATACATGGCATCAAGGGAAGCTACTAGCTTCGCTTCAAAATGTGTCTTAGTAGATGAATATATAACTGCTTTGTGTGATCCACAAGAAAAAAAAATAATGAAATTTCTAGGTTTTGATAAAATATGTTTTTCTGCTTGTTGCCACCGAGGGTTTGCCCCTCGAGTACTCTTGCGTCTACCTAATTGTCTAAAACGACCTGATAGCAAAGGAGTATTTATATTTTAATGCCTTTATAAGTACATGGCACCCCTTAGTGCTCCAACACAAACAAGTAACAAACATTAATTTCTCTTTGTCTTCCTTCGTGTAGAGAGGGAGAGAGAGCTAGTGGATATACATGGACATGGCACTATGGCTTCGTGTTCTCGTTCTGGTGGCTTGTCTGTTTCCGGCATCTGTGGAGTCCATGGTCCGGCACTACAAGTTCAATGTAAGTTGTGATGGTCTAACTAGCAATGTGTTTCAGTGCTTTAATTCCCCTTAAACTAGCTAATCATCTAATCAATGTACTAAGCTCATCATTTGATCACTAAAAGCCCACGTCGTATGTGCATGATCCTGCATGATCCTGCTTCTCTTGGCTGTAAATGGCTAAAACATCATCTTGTCTTCACATGAGCTTGAAGTTATAGTGTTTTCTTCAGAACTCCCATGCATATGCCTTCTTTTGAAGGTTACAATACTATATTATATACATGGACACGTCCTAACACCCCATATGAAAATATATACGTGAAAATGCAATGTATATCTCTGGCTCTTTTTTCGCAAATCTCAAATTCTAATGAAGCTAGCTATTTCTAGTACTCGTAAATGAGATCATTAATTAATTTCCCTTTGTTCTTGTTTTGAGCGTTTCTGACTGGCCGGGAAGCTCTGCATGAGCTTCACCTTCAAGTTATGATAGTTACAATATATAGTAATTTAAAATAATACGATTACTTGGTGAAGTGACTATACATTGATGATCTAAATTAGAAGATTAAGATCAACGAGTACGTAATTAATTTCACCAGTGCAAGAAATTTTGAGCTGTCTATGGCAGAAGATTAGCTGGTTTCTCAATGTTAGTTACTATACTTATAGTTGATACATCTTAATCACATTATATTCATCTTAATCATGCTATATTTAGCTTAAGTTTTCTTTCCTTGGCTATAATATTAATGCAGCTGGCGAATGATGCGATAAAACCTTAAAGACTTAAAGTTTGAAAACTAGAAAACGAAGCACGCATATGAATTGTGATCACTATTTCTAGATCTCTCCTGTTTATTAAAAATGGACAAATTTATCAATCAAACGAGGTTTATATATATATATATATATATATATAGAAATGACATAACATTTGATTTGAGCATTGATTAAAATTTGGCCAACATATTCAACTAACCTGTTTCTATATCTGTAAATTAGCTAATTGTAATGAGTTTATGGTCAAATTAAACACAGAATACATTGTTTTGCAATTTTCTTTATTTTCTAGTTATTTTCAAACATCTTTCTTTGTTTTTCTTTCCTTTTCTATTCAGCTTAGATCAAATTAGAACCGATTAAAAAAAATTTATAAATTGTTTTCAGAACACTTTTTTGAATTATTTGAATTTTATATATAAAAAAGTTTTCTCTATAATTTTAAACTATTTTCAAAAACTCTAATTTTTGATTTCATGCATGTGTCATATTACTGTAGAACTACAGTTAAGCTTTAAACTTGTTGGCGTATTTTTTTTTATTAATATGGATACTGGAACTAGTTACAGCTGATTTTATAAATCTAAAATTAATAATTATATAAGTTAAATAATCATTATATTAATAACTACATTACTCAAACTTAAAACCATTAGACAACTCCAGTTGGCGTATCTTCTTGGTTTATCACACGGTTGTTTAATTTCCATGCAGGTGGTGATGAAAAATACCACGAGACTGTGTTCAGAAAAGCCCATTGTCACTGTCAATGGAAGGTTCCCTGGGCCCACTTTAGTTGCCAGGGAAGATGACACAGTGCTGGTGAAGGTGGTCAACCACGTCAAATACAATGTCAGCATCCATTGGTGAGTGTGCTGTTGATTACCGATTTTACTGCCTTACATGCCATTATCCATTTTTCGGCCTTGATGAGCATCGCTGTCTTCACCATTGTGATCAGGCATGGAGTCAGACAGCTGCGGACCGGTTGGGCCGATGGCCCAGCATATATAACGCAGTGTCCTATTCAGCCAAGACAGAGCTTCGTGTACAATTTCACAATTACTGGTCAAAGGGGCACCCTATTCTGGCATGCACATATCCTCTGGCTCAGGGCCACTGTCCATGGTGCTATTGTCATCTTGCCCAAGCGAGGTGTTCCTTACCCATTTCCCACACCACACAGGGAAGAAGTCATTGTATTAGGTGAGCCTAGTTCACCTTAAGGCCTTTAAAAAGTCTCGTATATGCCTTCAAGAAATTAATAATTGTGAACATTCCTTGTAAAGCAAAGTAAAACATACATTAAGTAAGTATTAGCTGACAATTGTTGGGATACAATAATCGTTAGTCAATAAGCAAACCCAATTTTTCCAATTGTAGGTGAATGGTGGAAATCAGATGTTGAAGCTGTGATCAACGAGGCAATGAGTTCTGGAATGGCACCTAATGTCTCAGATGCTCACACGATCAATGGTCATCCAGGACCTGTCTCAGCCTGCTCTTCACAGGGTAAATTAAACACTAGCTAGCACAGAGAAACAAGTTACTCATATTCAAAACAACAGCTAGCTAATTTGTTGAATTTGCTAACTTTCTAAATCATTCTATCCATTGCAGGAGGATATAATTTACCAGTACAGCCCGGAAAGACTTACCTGCTTCGGATTATCAACGCTGCACTAAATGAAGAGCTCTTCTTTAAGATTGCTGGCCATCAACTCACTGTTGTAGAGGTTGATGCCACATACGTTAAACCCTTCAAAATCGACACCATTGTCATAGCCCCAGGCCAAACCACTAACGTTCTTGTGACGGCAAACCGTGGTTCTGGCAGGTACTTGGTTGCTGCCTCACCCTTCATGGACGCACCCATTGCGGTTGATAACGTGACGGCCACAGCCACGTTACATTACTCTGGCACCCTTGCTAGTAGCGCCACTACCCTGACCGTCCCTCCAGCCCAAAATGCCACCCCAGTAGCAACAAACTTTACAGATGCTCTACGTAGCTTGAATTCGATAAAATATCCTGCTCGAGTCCCGTTAAAAATCGATCACTCTCTCTTTTTTACCGTTGGCCTCGGTGTCAATCCTTGCGCTACTTGTGTCAATGGGAGCCGAGTTGTGGCAGATTTCAATAACGTTACATTTGTCATGCCAACAATTGCTCTCCTTCAAGCTCATTTCTTCAACATCAAAGGTGTTTTCACAGATGACTTCCCAGGCAACCCGCCCACACCATTCAACTATACAGGCACACAACCAACAAACTTCCAAACAGTGAATGGAACAAAACTTTATAGACTGGCTTACAACTCTACTGTCCAACTAGTGCTGCAAGATACAGGAATGCTTACTCCTGAAAACCACCCTATCCATCTGCATGGCTTCAATTTCTTCGAAGTTGGGAGGGGAATAGGTAATTTCAATCCAAAGAGGGACCCAAAGAAATTCAATCTTGTTGACCCAGTGGAGAGGAACACAATTGGAGTCCCAGCTGGTGGATGGACTGCTATAAGGTTCATAGCGGATAATCCAGGTAATTAAACATTCCTATTTTTTATTAATTAGTGTTCCCTCTTTGCTTCCCTTCTTAAACATGTTCTTTCTTGAATTAATGTAGGGGTTTGGTTCATGCATTGCCATTTGGAAGTCCATACAACATGGGGACTTAAGATGGCATTTGTTGTAGACAATGGCAAAGGCCCTAATGAATCTGTTTTACCTCCTCCTCCGGATCTACCAAAGTGCTAGAGAAAGTGACGCAATGGCTTTCTTCTGTAAAGATAGGAGAGGATAATTGCAGATCAGATTGAGCAGATGAAGAAAGGAAGGGATCAAGGGGAGAGACTATTGGGCGGTTTAGAACTAATAAGCACGAGTTCTTTCGAGCAAGGCTAAAATGATTTGTTGATTATCAATTTTAAATATATTCACACTGAAATTTTCCTCTCTTTTTTTTTTTTTGGAGGTTTGTTTTTCACTGCAAGTTTCTTCTGAAATTTCGTATATTCAGCGATGTAATTATGGAACATGCTGTAATTAATTCAAAGGGTATGAAGGATATTGAAAACTCTTTATATGTTTTAAATGGATTTTTTCATGGCAGCCACAAACTTCCAATATATATTTCATACTTGCCATTTAAGTTATCTCATCAGAACTAAAAGCAATTATGTGTTTTTTATTTTATTTATATACTTGAGAAATTACGAATCACTTAGTTTATAAAATAGCTACAATAATTATGTATTGGACCAAATCTCGAAAGAACATATCATGGGCTAAAAAATCTCTGGAAGATCCATTTCAGGCCAGGGACCACTTAGGTGTCTGTTCTAATTTTGTGAATCATAAGCGACGAGACCGACGAGAGTTCCTAATCATGTTTGGATTCGAGGCCTTAAGACCATGATTCCAGTGTTGTAAATTCAATTTTATGACGTAACTTATTTCCAACTGTACTCCAGCTTCAAACATATCCAAGAGCTAGCAGTCAAAGATGATTCAGTTATTCATTAAAACCGTAGTTATCAACCTGGTTCGGGATTGATCTTGTTAAGAGGTTATATCCCGAGTTACATGGATTATTTTGAGTTAATATAAAAAAATTTAAAAAAAATATTTTAAATTTTATATAAAAAAATTAAAAAACAATCTATATAAATTTAAACTATATATATTATATATGACGAAGTTTAAAAAATATTTTAAATTTTTTTATAATAAATTAAAAAAATATAATTTTTTTTTTGTAAATATAGAACATATATATACAAAAAAATTTCAAATTTTATATTAAAAAAATAAAATATATTTTTTTATATTTATATAATAAATTTTAAAATCTGCTATTAACCAACTGAAAAATATAAAAAAATAAGAATATCTAGCTAAAAAAATACATTTTAAAAAAACAATTTTTACTAAATTTTATCAAGTCATTTAGATTTTAAGTTGACGTGATAAATTGATTATTTTTTTCTAGATCAATTATGAACTTGAAATTTTAATAAAACAGGCTTAGCCAGGACTCTAAATCACTTGGTTCTACGCTCATCTACTGGCCTGATGATAATTATGATTAAAATGATTCAAAATACTAGGACACCTTCTCTCTTATTCAGCATGTCTTTGATTTCATAACTTAAAAAAGTACAATATATTTATTTAAAACGGATTATATTATGCAGGAGTAATTAGAGAAATAAGAAATTATTTGCGTGCATACTTATAAAACTCATTGACCTAGAGTAAAACCTTAGTTTTTAACAAAAAAAAAAATCAATCCAAATTAATTTTAAAAAATAATTACACTGAGATGATGAAGTTTTGAGGAAAAGAATTTAAAAAAGGTTAATAGGTTTTACTTTAGATTATGGGTTAACTCAAGTTTTTGAACGAGTATAACTAATTAATTTTTTATTTTATTTTTCTTAACTCAAATTAGTTTAAATCCTAGATTGACTAGCTTATAAAGATTGACTTGCTAGACTGTTTCAAGTTTTATAACTAAGCTTATATATATATGTTAGCAAGCTCCAAACAGTTAATTATTTTTAATTTTTAATATATAAAGACATAACATAAATGATAATTTAATCTGAACTCAATTCATATTAACCTAATATAAAGAAATGATTATTGTTTAGATAATTACCTTACATGATAAGTATTATATATGTTATAAATATTGCCAAAATCATCTCAAAAAATTGTTTAAACCTATCTTGAAAAATATATTTATATTACATATATATAATTATATATAATTATAGAACCTTTATTTTTTTTAATACAATATCACACACACACAATCCTAAAGGGAAAAGAGACAATATTATAGTTATATAAATAAAACATTATTTATTGTAATAATATAATGATGAAATTGCTTTTGAACCATCAAATTTTTGAACTAGGCTTTGGGTATTTTTATTATGATATAATTGTCCTTTAAAAATTATATAAGGTTGAATTAATCATTTTATTTTTTATTCTATAGTAAAAGTACTAATTTAACTATAGAATAAAAATTAGATTATCTTTTCAATTTTTTTAAAATAATATAAATATTTCATTGTTTTTTAAGTTAAAATCAAATAAACTTTGTTGAGGATTTTTTTGATCTTTTAACTATATATTTTTTTTTTTATAATAACAAGTTAGCTCAGGTTAACTTATATCACATATATATTAGAAAGTGGATGACATGTGAGGGTCATATGGTCATCAAACACCATCTTCATTGAATGCCTCAGAATCCTTATAACATCCTTTTCATGGTAAGGTAACACGTGTTTTAAATTTTTCTATTTTCTCCCTTCTTCTCTCTCTTTCTCTCTCTCTTTTCTTAGATTTTCATGTTAAACACCTAAAAATTTCAAAACAACCCTTTAATTTATTATTTCTTTAGATTTGGTCTTTTTTTTTACTATAAATTTTTATTTTAAATAAAAATTAGGATGGGTTGTCAATTTCATCCCCCTTATCTTATTTTCATCTTTCAAATTCAATTCCTATTAATTGCTATTTATTTTGTTTGAGGTTATTTTTTAAATTGATTTTGTTTGATAATTTCATCCTTATTTTTCCTATCAAATTTGATTCTTATTCTTTTGATTACTATTTTTTTTTTTTGCTATGGTAAGGTTTTTTAAATTGCTTGAAAATAAAACTTATTGATTAAATCTAGATTTAGGGTTTTATGGATTGCGAGTTTTAAAAATTTGACCAAATTTAGAAGGTTCACTAGAGTTTTCTTGATTTTTTATTTTCCTTTATTTTAAACTATTTTTTTCTTGTTTCATTATTTAATATTTATTTAATTGGAGATTCACTTTTATTTTTTTCAACTTGTGTTTTGTCAAAGTTTTTGTTGGTTTTGAAAATTACACAATTATCTCATGTTTTTTATTTATTTATCATTCCTTGTGGGATTTTTTGTAAATTTTTTAAATTAATATTTTTTTTATGATTCTATCATTCAATATTTGAAATGATTTTTTTTAAATTATTATATTAGAATTCTTCTTCTATCTTGTCCCCCTTTATTTTTTTTATCTTTCAAATTTAGTTTCTATTTTTTATTGTTATTTTTTTTTTGTAATTGAGATAAATTTTTAAATTTACTTTTATTTATTTAATTTCTTTAGGCTTTTCAATTATTTGGAAAATGACCTTGGTTTTGCTGGCTCTTTTTCTTTATTTTTCTTTTTATTTAAGCCCAAGTCTAGGTTTTAATGAGTTGTGAGTGTTTTTGGCTTTCACCTTTTTTTTTTTAAATTGATATTTTTTTTAATTTTATTATTTAACATTTATATACATATAGTGATTAAAATCTATTTTTTTTATATGCCTTCGATATGATTTTTTGACTGTTATTTTTTATAATTTCATAAGTTTCTTTTTTCTCTTTAGATTGGTCCGTATATCAAGTTTTTTCTTGGTAAAATTTATGACTGAAGTCATATTCTCTTAAAAAAAAATTAAAACATGCTTGCATCACATGAATATATTTTTTTTTGATAAAAAACATTTTATGTCACGGCCCCACAAATTCAGTGTATATATATAGACGACATACACTTCAAATTTACGAAGACATTGATAACCATTCCATGCTAAAATCAACTTCCTGTATTTTTTTTTTAATTTACCAAAATGAAAAAAATAGCCTTAATGAACTGGGTATTTGAAAAGAAATTAAATCTCTTTTTTGTGATAACAAAATAGAATCTTTAAAACTATAGAATAGCACAAACAAAAACTAATGAAACCTTGCAAATATTGTCACTTCCCAAAATTATTTGAGCACATAAGATAGTTAAAAGAAAATATACTGATAAAATCTAGCATAATAAGCAGAAACAAGAAGTAAGTGTTATAACATAATATAAAATATAACTTGTGATTTTATTTAATAAGTTAAGTTTTTGGGTTGATATAGTTATTTGATATGGTATCAAAGTTTTGATAACTAAACAGTTTGAGTTCGGGTCTTATTATTTTTATTTATTTGATAAAAACATCAAGCACAAGATAATATAAACTTATGGAAAGAATAAGTTAAAGAAATATGTTAAAAAATAATTATTTAAAGGTCTTAAGTATAAAAAACTTTCATTTAAAGAAATATGTTAAAAAATAATTTAAATTATATCTTATAACTTCACTTACCAACTTAGATTTTTAAATTAAAATAATTATTTAATAACAATAACCTACTATTGCAGCAAGCATAGTTCCTTTTGATTGTTTCTTTAGTTTAATAATCACACCTACATCCAAAGCTCTTATCAACAAAACCATCAAAAAAATCTCTAATATTCTGACCGAAAATTCTCCGGAGAACTGAAGGCATATATAGATCTAAAAGACCCCAAATGCAAATTTTACAAAACAAGACAGAACACATGTTAGAAAACTGGAAAGATTCATGATTTAGAGATAAAAAAAAGATTATACATTTATTGGCTAGCAGTGTCCCAAAACCTAGCCATAATCATTTTTTATTTTTTTTGTAGATCCTGATTAAAATAATGGATTCTCCAACACCAAGATCACCTAATAAAGAGAGGATCAAGACCTAATTCTAGCGGATTCTCCATCTCCAGAGACCAAGATCCAGACCCAACCTTTTATTTTTCCCGCAACTAACTCACTTTCTTTTTCCTCCTCGCCAATTGAGAAGTGCTATAGTGCTCGCTACATGTAGGGAGCACTGATTACAAAGCTAGAGTGAAGATTCTTTTAAAAAGCATGGGTGCTACGAGAAGAAAACCATATTTGCAAGCTATAGTTATAGTCAAGGAGCCCTAACAGAGAGCATGAATGTATGGATGCTCTAAGCGGGCTATCCTAACTCCTAAGCCTCGTGTATGTATAGGGAATGAAATCCAATTTTCCTTTTTCTCATCCAAAATGAAGAATAAAAACTATGTATTTAGAAAAAAAATAATCTTTTTCAGAGGGTTTAATTTGAGGTGGTTTGATGATGTCTTAACAAGATTAGGTTAACATCTAACAACAACAACAAATCTTCATGCTCTCCTAATTATTGCAGTGACCTGCCAACCATGAATCAGGCTCTGCCTCGACATCTGAGGAAACGTCTGTCTGAATGTCTTCGGGTGTGTGGGGGGGGTGCTTGCACAAGTACTGCAGAAGTTTGTTTACCAAACCAATCATTTTTAACTTCTCTTTGTCAATTCAGCAATTGAGTCCAGCATTCTTATAGTCTAGGCATTTTAGAACTCTTTATATCATTTCTATGCTGCGGTGTTGGATAAAAAAAATTAAAAAAAATATTAAAATGTTATTAACATGTTTTTTAACCAAAAAAATTAAAATTAAATTATACAAGGATTGATCTTATATGATATGGTCAACTTTACAAATGTAAAGACAACTCAAATAACCGATAAAAACACAATTTGATTTTAAAAAATCAAAACAACATCTTTTTTTAAATATTGAAAAGATAATATATTAGATGGACTTGAATCAACTCAAGTTAATCTGTCATATCTACTACCCAGATCATGAAACCATGAT
>NW_011499903.1:288233-296101 GCF_000495115.2 Populus euphratica | reverse complement strand
ATATATATATATATATATATATATATTCTCAAGTGAGTCATATTGCAAGAAGGAATATGGTACTTGCGTGATGAAAAATCAATTGTATATTTATTATTAAAAAGCCGGGAATTACTTTTTAAGTAATTTTTTCTCCTCGTGTTATTAGCCCTAATGTGCAAGCACGATGCACTTCCCCACACCAACATGAACACATGGAGATATGTGACAAAAGCAGCTGTTTTCAGATACTTTAAAAAAAAAAAAAAAATTCTCGAAGGCGTGTTCTAAAAATAAATGATAGTGTGCGTTAACCAAAGATGTATCCAAGTTTGTTTCCAACGCTGGGGAAGTACAGAGTGTATTCCACGTATAGTAACACTCTCCTAATGTACACTTCATTTGACTTGCATAAACTTATCGTACGAGTCAGCAAACTAACGCTCCCTTTCCAGGAATCATTATGCATTTTTCCAAGTAATATATTTCCACTCATGTAAAATTGGAAACCAAAGATAGTTGTTACTAGCAACGTACCCCGCGCACTGTCAGGGTTTAGATATTTTTATCTTTTTATAAAAAAAAATTAGCGCACTGTCAGGGTTTAGATATTTTTATCTTTTTATGAAAAAAATTATATATATGTAGGTTTTTGCAATGTAGTTTAAAAAAATTAAATTTAAATAATTTTTGTATAAATATAAGTAATTAAATAAATCAAAAACCATGAATGCTGTAAATAAATAAATAATCATTAATGATATCTAAAAATAAAACTTAAAAAATTTAGAGATATTTATAGATGAAAATATTTAATAATCTTGAAAGATAAGATATTTATTCAATTATATTTACTAAATGTTTTTATTAAATAATTTTTTGTTTAAGCAAACTATAATAGAAATAAAAAATTAAACAATACGTTGTTTGATTTGCTCAGATTTCGACCACCGTGATAGCCGGAAAATTGAGGTTTTAGTTTTTTTACACAAATACCTGTTTTCAACCCAATTTTGATCCCAAAAGCCTATAAAGCACATGATAAATCTATCAATAGCCTAAAAAAACCTAAAATACTATCTTGAAAATTAAAATCAACCCAAGATTAGATCTGTTTTTTCACGAAATTTAAAGGTAAAAAAAAGTCTAATATGAGCTCCCTTCATCAAATGCAACCATTTTATATAAATATTATCTGTTTTGGTGATCTAAATCGGTATCAATGATATATTTTTTTCTTATCGCTAAAATTCAGCTATCTCTCTCTCACCTCTCAACTAGTGACTAAAAACTAACAACAAAATAAAATTTTATATCAAAATTAAATTTGAAATTTTTTTTTGAAGTTTGAAGACCAAAATATGGTTGGTTTTTTAAAAAATAATGGCATGAACTATGTTTGGTGTCTTTTTCATTTCAACTTTTTTTTTTTCAATCCTACTGAGAAATCAAAATCAATTAGTTTTGAATTAGAATTAAATTATCATAAATAAAAATTTCAGAATCAAAATAAAAAATAAAAAACTTTACATAATCTATCCATAATAATATATAAGAAAATGAACAATGCATATTTACACAAGATAAATCCATAGCTTTTAGATTTATACTTATTAGTTAGTGTCAACTGCATATTAGTAAAGAACTATTGTTTCTAGAGTATCCAATGATATCTCATCTTTCTATTATATTTTTTAGTTTTATGATCAACTAATATCTATTTTTTTAGATTTATATGAGTATTTAGATCAACTTGTGTGTATCTCGACTAATTCCATAGATTCTAAAATTAATGATTATATAAGTTTTTAGTGGCTTTAAAATTTATAAAACTCAAACTAATGATTTTTAAAAGACAAATTTAGAACATGACTAGTTAAATTATACTTTTTAAAATTACAACCAATTAATATTTTAATTATAGATATTAAGAGTTTGATGAGGTCATGCAGGTTAGCTATTTTTTAAAATCTCAAAATAATGTTTTTTCTAAAATAATATTTTAAAAAATTAACAGGTTTTGATCCATTTTTTTTTAGTAATTTTACCACATCCCTTAGATTTTGTTTATTTTTTATTCAAAAGGGAAAAACTCACAAGGAACGACGATAGCAACCGACCAACAAACAAGCTCATAGAAATTATCTACTATATCTAAAAGAGTCGGGGGTGTGGTGAAAAATGAAAGAGGTGGCTTCTCTCTCTCTCTTTTCTTTCATTGTTTCATTCTTTTCTCAATATCATTGTTAATTTATTTATATAAATTATTTTTATTTATTTTTATAAAATTATTATAATATTAAACAAATATATTGATATTTGATTTGTACTTAATTTTATAAATATTTATTTTATTATCATATAATTAAGTAAAAATAATTTTTAAAAACACTAAGTTCTTAAATTAACAAATATCTTGATATTTGGTTTGTACTTGATTTTACAAATATTTATTTTTGTTATCATTTAATTAAGTAAAAATAATTTTTTAAATCTAGTTGATTCTATCATCTAAATCTTAAATTTAACGAGTTAAACCGTAAAACCTAAATTGATTTAATAAATTATCATTTTAATATAAAAAATATTATCTTAAATTATTTTTTAAAATCAAAGTATATTTTTAATGCTTTCCTAAGTTGTTTTTAAAGCTCCAAATTGTTTGGTACATAATTAAAACTGTTGCATTGTATAGTGTACTATTGCTTGGTGTTTTTGGTAATGGAAAATGGTTATATTGGAAACAAATCCTTTTGTGATACATACACAATTGTAAAACTACAAAATCGAGTTTTGTTTTTTTTTACCGTGTCAAATAATGATGGCCTAGACTTATCTCACATTATTGTACAGGAGCTGAAAACATTGCAGGAGGCCAGTTGAGAGAGTGGTTGGTCCATTGACAAGGACACTCAAGTGTGGAATGTATAGTTTAGTGCCTCAGATCAACAAGGCATTGAAGTTAGTTTGTCTTCTTTTCATTCCTGTATTTTTTGTTTTGTTCCCTTTCTTTTTATATTACTTGATACATTCCTGAGTTATTCGGATGAAATCGCCGGCCACCTTCCAGCATGCATGTATCTGTTAATGGATGGTAGTTCTGCTTGGGTCTCGATTTGAGTTTTTGACTCATGTATTCTTAATGGAGCCAATCTGGGACAAAAGGTGATGTTTTTTTGTTCAAATCCCAAGTTCATTATTTCTCTCTTCTGTTCTTACAAATAAGTATCTTGCATCATGATTTCAAGATAGTTAGCGAGATGGTATTCATATGTGGTACCTGGTTCAATGTTTTGTTATCTGCCTTCAATTTTTGCTTGCATTTTCAAGCTAAAATCATAGCATGGTTGTATTAGTAATTAATTATAGATCAAACTTCAAAGTTCATTTGTTGAATCTCTAGTGATGGCCAAAAAAAAAGAAAAGAAATAACAAAAGGACTCATTTCTGCCACAATCCCATGTTGCTATATGGAAAATTAATGGTTTTTGTTGAACATAATGCTTGACACGCCTCTCTTTGTCTCCTTCTGTTTTGTCTTCTTCTTAAACAAAATAAAATTCTTCTCTGTTGAAATTCTATTAGCATAGAGGAACAAGTGGTAAGTCGAGCTCATCGGATGGGTGCGGGTGCTACTCGCCCCATCAAAGTGGAGACTTTAGCATTGCGTGGTACGGTTGAGAAGCAAATGATAGAAGCATAAATAGACAAGTATTATTTATTTAATGCGTATATAAGCCAAATTGTCGAAGGAATTATGTTGTCTCTCTTTGCTTGCTGTATTTTTATTTTGTTTCCCATGAGTTTCTAGAGGTTTTTCTGCTCTGTTGAATCGAAGTCCTTTGCTTTGCTTTCCCCTTCCTTTCCTATTAATTTATCAATTTTTTTTAGAGACTTTTTAAATGTGTCTTTTGGTTTAAAAATTTGTCTGCTTTCATGAAGCTGGTGGATTTTCTTCTTTGCTGATAATGATATTCATTTATGTGTCGCTCTCTGATTCTATGTTTTTGGACTTTGTTAGGTAGTCTACTTTTAGTCAATAACCCCTTTCTCTGTAAAACAGTTTCTTCAAATTGCAATTTTATTCTTCTCTACTAGCAGCAGGTTCGTAGGCCCCTTCTTATTCTTTGCTTTGTTTATAGCATCTAGTCCTCCACAGCACGTAAAAATTAATTTCTTTTAAATATTAAATATTTAAAAAATATTTTAAACATCTTAAAACATATATTTATATTAGACTTAAAAGTTTTAAATCTAACAATTATGCTAAACCCAATAAAATTTACCCAAATAGTCATGCCAGATCCAAGATTCTTGAATTTAACAGACATGCCAGATTAAAATACCTTGAGCTTGACAACCATACTAGACCTAAGAGTCTTGGGACTGACGAGTTTGCTAGACTAAGGTGTTTGAGTCTACGATAATCCATGTCATACCCACATAAACAACAAATAAACATATGATAATTATACACTTTAATTATAAAAAAAAAACATAAACAATCGATCACTAGCAGCAATCCAACCATGATATATTTACACATGCCGCACCATATGAAAGAAGGCACATTTGTGCACCTAGTTATATAGCGGATGACTAGATTTAACCATTAAAAAGCATTTCGAGCATCTCTTTAATGGCATGGATACCATCTACTTGTTGGGGCATGTGAAACATGCACTAACAACATTTTCATTAAACAACAAAAAAATTACAATATAAAAATACTACAATACCTTTTATAATTCTCTTAATTACACAGCATATTGATGTAAATTTTATTGTCACAATTTATGATTATCTATGTCTAGAAGTACAATAAAATCCTCATATTATTTAACTTTCTTTATAATAATTGTTTCCTCATTCCAACATGTATGCAGTCCATGTTATGTTATAGCTTTATGATTTTGCGTGTTTTTTTAGGCCTTTTTCAGTGTCCATAGCTGAGTTAAGGGACGTGCAATAGATCTTTCTGGCCACTTTCACCACCTTTCTTCAAGGTTTGTTCAAGGAATTCTTTTCCCTCCTTAGCTTTCTGTTTCCTTTTGTTCTCTTCTCAAGTTAGCTCCTTCGTGTTCAAATTGTTGTTGCTGCTGGACAAATGCTGATGCGATTTCTTCGTTGCAGGATCATTGATCGTCCAGCATTTTGGCAACATCATGCAACCATACACCGTTTCTTAACAAATGTTTTTGCTGTGATCTTAACTCCCTCTACTGCATGTTGCAATTTTGAAAAACAATCTCTGCAGTTTTTTCCGACACCATGGAGGTTTCAAAGTTTTTGGATGGACTGTTGCAAAAGTTGTTTTCTTCTATTGATTTTTCGTTTAAATTGACTTAATATCTTACAAGATCGATCTTTATCTCTTGTTTAAATTGACTTAGGCATTGAAAGATCCCAAACCCATAAAAAAAAAGACTTGTGTTGCAAGTCTCGTAGCTGCAGCTCAAACCCAGCTTCACTATCCTCTCAACCCTCGAAACCTTGAAAGACTTTTTCATAGCATGAGCAACCTCATTAACTCCAGACCTAATTTTACTTAGCTATAAATAAATTAACATAATTTTTAAAAAGTACTTTGAGTAACTGAATAATACATATGCACAGTGGATCATCTAAAATCTAATTTAAACAAAGTGTATATCAAGCAAAATTCACGACATATATTATATACACATGCATTTCTTTTTACATCAGCTGCGATTAATATACAACTTCTATTACTAAGGATGTTACAAAGAAAACCTAAGACTTCAATAAAAAGAAATATCAACAAATACAAATGGAAACACTTATTTAATTTTTTAATTGATAGATTGGGATGAACTTTATTGATAGACTATTCCCTTATTGTATTCATCGGTAAATACCAATAGAAATATATTATCGATATATACAAAATAAATTATAGTGAGAAAAGAAAAAATTATTAAAAAAACTAAAAAATACGATGATATATCATCTTTACGGACAAAATTACCAATGGGTTGATTTTACTGGTGAATTTTGTCGATACATTCATTTATAATATTTAATTTATAATCTAGTAAGCGACCCTCCTCTTGCCTCCCCATCCATTTTTTCTTCTTGCTCCATTTTTCTTTGCAATAAACAACAGGCCTCCTACCCGATGTTTTTCATAAATCAGTTTTTCATTATAAATTTAGCCACCTCAATACTTTGATTTTCAGCATCCCTGTTTTGATTTGAATTTTATTGAGGATTTCATGCTTCTAATAAGCAAAAATACTCGCTTTTTAATTGAACTTAATTTTAAAATGTTGATTTTTATTTCATATTTTTTTGCATATGTGTATTTTATTTGGGTGCTTACTTGTTTTATAGTTTTATCCCATAGAAATTTGTTGTGTGAATGTATGATTTGTGCATATTATGGTTTGTCTGAAATTTTGTAAATTTATATTTGTTTGTAAATTGAAGAGATTTATTTTAAATTTATAACTTAAGTGTTTTATGATGAAATGAATAATGACTTATTTAACTTATCTATTTTATATTTTGTCATTTTTATTATTATGTTGAAATTTTCAGTGAATGTATAAAAAATTGAATTTATGTAGACAATTGATAATAAATTAAGAGTATTATTAAAATAGATTGAATAAGTTTCAGTTAAAACATTATTATTTAGTTTACATAATTAATTAATACATATTACATCAATATTCTATATAGGTTTAGCGGAAGAATAACTTTTCAATGCACGTTTGTTTCCCATCACAACTGCATGTTAATAATTTTTGAAAAAATAATTTCAATAAACGAATGCAATTTCAGGTTTATAAACATTGGGACTGTCAGAATTATAACATCAGCAATGAAATTGTTGATGGAAATTTCATTTGTTTCAATAGAGTTAGTTTCCAAACACCTTGAATAAAAACCTTTGATTGATACAAGGTTCAAAAAACTTAAGGTTAATATTAACTTAACTATTTTTTCATTATGTTAATTCGGTTAGTTTATTAATATTAATGAAAATTGTCTTTTATAAATTTTAACTATAAGGAAAATTTTGAATAGGATAGAGTTGATAATGTTATTGCAACAAGTGTTTGGAAAATCACGCTACCACTAGATAAGATTGAAATCATTTATTTTTATCCTTTTATTTTTCATTTACTAATAGATAATTCATTTATACCATATAAATTGTGTGATTTTTTTTACAAGGCATAAAAGAATTCCATAAAATATACAAAAGAAAGAGAATTTCTAAGCTGGAAGAACATGATGATATGGAAGGATTTTAGATTGTCCTACATTTTAGATGTTGCATGGGCGAAACATATTTAGCAAGTGATGTCTGAGCATTTAATGTGATGGTTACGATCCGGTGCAGAGAATTAAAATCGGTATGTTCATAGTTTCATTACCACGCATACTGATAGTTTTGTTTCATTTGTTTCACAAGCGAAGCAGATAGTAAGAATTTTCTTTTATTACATCTATTTTTTTATAAATATATTTAACTAACAACAATTTTCTATTGCAGGCTATGGTTCTTGGATGCATGTGTAAAGTGATGATCATAAAAAAAGAGCGCAACAACTCGTCAATAGCCGAGTTCAATATTTTCTTATTAAGTTACTATTTCTTTACATTTTATGATTTTTTTTCAAGATACATATAACACCTAGTTGAAGGAGAGATACAAAGATAATCTTTTAACCCATCCAGATTGACACGACTAAAAGATTGATGTCTTCTTCCAAGTGCAGGAGTGTCGAAGTAATAAATAACCCGGCAAGACCGGGGTCGAACCACAGGGAGGTTAATTGTACAAATTATAAACAACAATTATAAAACAACAATAACAACAACAACAATAGTAATAATAATAATAATAATAATAATAA
>NW_011499903.1:231285-283761 GCF_000495115.2 Populus euphratica | reverse complement strand
GTTTGGATTGCACCAGCATCTCTTTTCTAAGTTTTTTCAGTTCTTAAATTCATCAATCAATCCTTTTATTTATGTGATAGGCCTCAATTTAAAATGAACATTTACCTTAAATTAAAGGTATCTTATATTATTAGATATCTTATTATAAAACATGCTTTAGTTAAGGAGTTATTGATACTTCAAGTGCAAAATGATGATATAAAACAATGATAAAAATACACTTTTAAGTACTAATCACAGATCTTGATCCAGATATGTGGTTGAAGACAAGATTGTTTGATGGACTCGATAAAAATTAGGTATATAATTTCTCTCACACTATGGTTAAGGCATTACAGATAACTCATAGTGTTTCAACCGTTGAATACTCAAAATCGGTTCTGAGTGCTCCAATTATAGAATTCGAGGTGATTTTAAACCAACATGTACAAGCTCAATCAACTTATCTTACTGCTAATTATGCACAACTTAGTGTTAAGACATTCAAACTCCATTAATTAATCATGAAGACAAAACCATAAATGAATGGTACATATGCTCTTTTTTATTGGCCTTGCGATCCCAATGAAGACTCATTTACTCCTCTTTTAGTGTTTCTATTTTAAATTAATTATATTTAAACTTATAAATATTTAAATTTATAATAAATATTTAATTTTTATATTAATCTATTTTAATTATTTTCTACTTCTATTTAATGGATTTTTTTAAAAAAATATTTTAAAATTATTATTGATGGTGTTATCAACGGATTAAGTTTCCCAATATATTTTAGAGAGTTGTAAAATAATTTTTAAAAATATCATTGTCATTGTTTAATCACTAACAAAATTGTATATAGTCGTTTTGTTGATTATATGTCAAATTCACTGAAGAAAATACTAATAGTGAAAACAATCACCAATAGAATTATATATATTTTTTCTGATGATGATATGTTATATTCATCGATAAAAATACTAATGGAATGAGATGAGTAAAAAAAATTTGACTTGCTTTTGTGCTAGTAAATTCATCAATAATGTTATTACTGACAGACTCACTGATAAATCATAAATCATCAACAAAAATTCTTCCAAAAAGTTATTTACATCCATAAGGTTGTTGATAAAAATTTTGTTGATAAAAGGTTGTTGATAAAAATTTTATTGATGGTCTTAGAGTATAAATGTTAATAAAAAAATTTAATTGATAAATCTAAAAATTATAATAGTGACTGTTCAGCATTTGCTTTGAATACCTCAGCTATTATTACTTCCACATTGGCCACGTGAAGGTTGGAATATAATTTTTAGTTGATGTGGATGTGGATAGTGAAGTTACTCGAAAATTACATTACATTATTTAGTTGCACGTGAATTTAAATGTATAGAAAAAAACTTTAAAATATTTCGGTGAAATTATCCAAAATGGTTAACTTATAGGCATTTTATCAAATATATTAACAAGAAAAACAACGAAAGAAAAATCAAATAGTATTATTATAAATTGACATGCACGGAGGTTGAAGACCTTGTAAATTTTAACATTTTAATATGTAACTAACACAAGTCAAAATAAAAAAAATTAATTTTTTTTAAAATAAAGATCACAAAATAAAAAAAATCAATTTTTTTTAAAATAAAGATCGAATCAAACAAAACAAGAACTTAAATGAGGATAAAATTAAAATTAAGTTTTAATTTTATAAATTAGTTAAAATAATACAAACAATAACAAAGAAGATAAACAAAATTAAAAGGAAATGGAAGTTTAATAGTTGATATGAAAAATTGAAAGGCAACATAAATACCAAGAAAGAGAGAAGAAATAAAGGAGAAGAAAAATAAATGGTCGTGACTCACAAACTAGTGAAAAAATAGTGGTGACTCACAAATTAGTAAATTTATCGATGAACATGCTATTTTTTTTTATAGAAAATACACTTGAATCAGTCATAAGTGTCACTCTAAAATAACAAAATAACTAACACACTAACACTTACACAACACACATCAATATATTTTTTTAATTTTTATTTATTTATTAAAATACTTAAATAACTTCAACTCAACTCATTAATTACAAAACAAAGCAATAAAATAACAAAAATATCCTTTAACCTAACGGTTAAATTATTGGATATCAAGGCCGCCAAAATCTTTTTACTATATAACAAAATTTAAAATTATAAAAAGGTCCCATAATCAATGAGTTTTTTTTTCATCCCAAAGTTAAATAAGTTATTTTATTATTTGATTTTTCTATGAAAATATGAAAGTAGCCCTCCGTAAAAGCTAAAATATTACTTCTTTTAAGGATAATGGTGTAAATTTACTATACAATTAAAACACAAAACACAAAACACTGATATTGTCTTTCAATCAATTTTAAAATACCAAAATTGTCCTAATGCAAAGAATATTTTACCCCTAAACAATTGGGTAAGATTTTTTTTTTAAAGGCTAAGAAAGAGAAAATATTATTCTTGTCGACAATAAATCATATCTAAATAAAAATAAAATTATATTAATAAGAGAGTAATTAGTAATATCCTTGAAGAAAAAGACAAAGACAAAGAGTAAAGAAAATATTAAATTCATAACCCATTAAAAATGATAAAAATATCTTTACCTTAAATTTATATCTTCTAATTATATCTAATTTTCTCTAAATTAAGCTCAAAAAATAAATAATAAAATGATATTAGTTATTAGTTATTCACCGAACACCATAAAAGTAACTGATGGTGACCAATATTTTTTTTGGTTCTCTTTTAGTTTTTTTTTTAATTAGTTAAACTTTTTAATGAAGCTCCTAAGTCTATATTCGTCTGGGCCTAGCTTCGGGTCCACTTCAAGCGGACTAAGCACTCAACTCTGGGCTCCATACATGTGGAAATGAATGAAGGACACCTAAGATTGCTTATGAGTTGCAGCTTCAAGATGCCCTGACTAAGACTGTCAGGGGCGGTTGCAGGATATATTGTTTTTTTCCTTTTCTTTCCTTTTTTTTTTAAAAAAATTCTTTTTCTGTTTGTTTTATATATAATTTTGACGGGTAGAATTCCAATCAGAGAGAGAGAGAGGGAGTAGGGGACAAAAACAGTGGAGCAGTTGGTCACATCAGAAGAGGACAGCTCGGTAGCATTGTTTAAAGAGCAAGTTTTTGAAAAGTATCTTTTAAAAAATTTAAATTTTATTTAAATTTATTTTTTTATTTTTAAATTATTTTAATGTCTTAATATAAAAATAATTTTTATAAAATAAAAAAATATTTTTTAATAAATTTATAAACAAAAATCACTTTAAAAATAAACCGTTGTCAAATTCACAAACTCCCCTAAAAATTTTTTGAGTATCAATAGCTTTTGTTTTTTTATTTTTTAAAAGTATATTTGATTTAAAAAATATTAAATTAATATTTTTCATTGTTTTTTATGATCTTAATATTTAAAAATAAAAAAAATTTAAAAATAAAATTTAATGTATTTTAAATAAAAATACTCTTAAAAAATATCATGTATCATTATACAAAACTCATACTAAAAAAGTGTTTGAAAATACGGTAATAATTGCTTTTTAAGTGTATTGTTTTTGAATTATATTAAAATATTTTTTTTATT
The DNA here is from genome assembly GCF_000495115.2 of Populus euphratica. Classification (NCBI taxonomy): domain Eukaryota; kingdom Viridiplantae; phylum Streptophyta; class Magnoliopsida; order Malpighiales; family Salicaceae; genus Populus; species Populus euphratica. Next base: position 280,157 of record NW_011499903.1, on the reverse strand, counting down.
TTAAAAATTTATTTTTATTCTAACATATTAAACAATCTAAAAAATATATAAAAATTTAATTTTGTTTTTAAATTTAATAAAAAAACATGTTGAACCACTTAGCAAAACAGACTAAAAATCTCAAATTAAAAAAAAAAAGATATAAAGAGAATAACTATAGCTGCTTCTTAATATCAGTAATATCAATCACATATATGCAAATCCAATAGCTTTCAGTTGGAGAAAACATGGAATAAAAATTTGATGAATTTTTATACAATTGATATGATATGTTTTTCAATGATAAATTTTGTATAATATTCAGATTTTTGTATCTGAATTTATTTAATAATTATTTTTTTATATATTTATAATTTTAACAGCATATCTGAAATAACTTATACATATATTTTTTTAATATTATTTAAATTAACTCTCTTTGATGTATGTGAAACATTTTATATTCTTAGACATGATATGATGGATCTTAACTTTCATGAAAATGAATATAAAAATTAAAAGGAGTCTGTAAAGGTGAAATAAAATTATTCACTCTTCATCTCAGAAATCTCATGGAAACTGAAATTGAAACAATCTTACTTTATACAATACATGTAAATCTATCATGATTTATAATAGGATCCATAATTATGCAAATATTGAATGAATCTCAACTAAAAAAATAGTTATTTCTTCAAGCAACATCAAGGGACAGCAACCTTAAATATATTAGTACAAAACATTAATAAATTTCACATACTAGGAATTAAATTAGCACACTCCAGTGTCATTGAGGGAAAAAAAATATTAATGTAATTCTTTTAAATAATTATAGAAGAATATTTAATATTTTTATTAAATCTAGAATAAAGGATCAGCTTTAAAACCTTTCATATCAACTCATTATTTATCTAATTTTAAAATTAAAATATATAATAATTATAATGATATATTTTTGATGGGGTAACGGATCCAAAATCAATTTAAATATTTAATGAAAAGTGTAATTTAAATTTTAAAAAATTAAAATAATATTTTATTAAAAAAACTAGAACACCAATATGTTTTATAAACATATTTTATGGAACATACTAAAATAAATTATAAAAATATTGAAAGAAAAAATTAAAAAAAAAACCCAATGAAAAAGGAAAAAAAAAAAGAAGAAGAAAAAATCGTTTTAGCTTAACTGATCACCGTATAAACGGTGAATCAGTGAGTGGCAGGCCACTAATTTTTATTGATTAGTGGAATTCGAACTTATAAATCAATTTTTTTATTAACCTTATAGCCCCTGCGTGAATCATTTGCCAATACTATAAAACTTAATTTATAGAAAGCAGACATAAAGATAGGCAACTGCAAAACCAAAATAAATATTTTCATCCAGCCTTAATTTGCCGGGGAAAAAAAAGAAAAAAAAAAGAAAAGAGGACTTGCACTTCTGTCCGATGCTTTTGGTTGGTGTGCTAGATTAACACGCGCTTAGATTAAGAGTGGGGAATTGTAATATTCTCCTACTCAATCCCACTAAAAAACATCGTGAAAAGAGGGAGGAGTGGTTGGCTGGACGCCCTATACTCGGATCCCATAATCACATATTTAACGGGTTACGTGGATCCAGATCATTGGCTTAACTCTTTCTGTGGCTTCTAGCTGATTGGATAATAATAATAATTACTCAGTCACAGCCAATAAGCTAATGCCAAATGTTTGTGCTAGGACCTACTTTTTACGTGCATGTTTTTTAAAAAATTTAATTTTTTTTATTTTAAATTAATATATTTTTTATATTTTCAAATAATTTTAATATATTGATTTTAAAAATAATTTTTGAAAAATAAAAAATATTATTAATATATTTTTTTAAATAAAAAATATTTTAAAAAATAACGAAAACATGAAAATATAAAGTGATACCTGGTTTTTAAAATATATTTTTATATAAATATATATAAAAATAATGTTATTTTTATCTTTTAAATATATTTTTAAAATCAACCCTTCCAAACAATTTAAAAATTTAATTTTAAATAAAAAAATTTAAATACTTATAAAAATATCTTCTTAGCATAAAAAAGATACACGCTTGGAATCATAACAATGGTCAACTATGGGGGAGGTGACCAATAGGTGTTGAAAGCACGTGTGGGCCCACACCACCAAGTTGCCCAATGTGATTTTGGCGGCTACCGCTTAGCAAGAACAAGATACGGAGTAAAAAGAAAGAAGAAAATACTGTTAAGGTATATCGCTTGATTATGGGTTAATTTTCTGTAGGTAAACATGTGATATATATATATATATATATATATATATCCCTCTAGGAAATTCACGGCTTAAATTAGTGGATTGATGTGTATTTGTTGACCCATTTTCCATGACATGAGAAGCCAAATTATGAAAACATGAATTTTGAAAAAGTCTGTTTAAGATTACTATAACTATTTTCAAAATTTCTATTGATCACATTAAATTTTTTGTAAAAAATATTTATTCATCTCTTTTGATAATTTACTACTATTCTTTATTTTTTAAAAGTTGTTTTTCAAATTAAAAAAATTAAAAATAATATAAATATTCAATTATATGGTTGTGTGTGGTGATTATAGTTGGTAATATTTGTTCAAATTTTTGTATTTATTTTATCAAGATATTTTCAGTAATATCAAAATATCAGAATCTATGGATTTTATTTTTTATTTAAAAAACTTATATTTATTTATTTTAATATTTTTTAAAATATCAGTATTCCCAATATCGTAACATTTATTAAATTATATTATTCTTCCACCTAGTTTGCTAGTCGTTGTTGTTTTTAGGTTGAAAAAAACAAAATAAAAAAAATGTTTTCAAAAATTTAAGAAACAAAACCCGAAAAGGAAAATTGCAAAAGACACCAAACACCTTCATAGAAAATAATAATAATAACAGATAAACTGCCAATTAGAAGGAAAAAAATTCATTAAGTTGCAGGATCCGCAGACCCCATTCCAGCCAATAACAATTCACCACTTCCAATCCCAGCTGCTCCCTCTCATTCTGCCTCAAGATTATAGCCTCATAAGAAAATAAGAACTAAAACTCAGATTCATTCCTTGAAGCTAGCTAAGGTGATACCTTGCTTTTGTGCTTTATATTACTGCTGCTGTTTTTGTTCGCTTCTACTCATTGGCGTCACTCTACCCACTTTTTCTTTTTCTTCTTCTCTTTTCTCTGTCGCTCGGACCTCAAGGAAAAGGAGGAAACAAAAGATCTTTTCCCAGCTTTTATTTTTTGTTTTCACTGCCCCGAATCCAGATAACTTCTGAAATCTCAACCTGTTTTATTACCCATCTCCAAGTTTCTTTCTTTCTGTCTTTCCCTTTTTGGGGTTGTCAAATTCATTGAAGCTGTTTTCACTTACAAGCTTTCCTCTTTTGGAATTCTTGTCCTTTTTTTTTTTTCAGGTTATATTGTTTTTCGGTGCTTCATATGTTTACTTCTCTAGAAAGTTTTTAGAGCCAAGTTCAGATCTCACGGGTGGTTTTAGGGTTTAATTAGCTTGGTGTTTTATTTTTAGACTGCTTGTGCCAAATTTTCTTAGCTTTTGTTTTTATTTGAAAACAAGTTTGTTCCTTTGCAGATTCCTGAGTGGCTTGACTAAACATAAAAAGCTATTCTGATTCCTTGCAAATGCTTCTTGATCTAACACTGATATTTCTGTGGTGAAACTTCCACCTCTCTGCATTTCCTCTGCTGGGTTCTCCCCCTCTGTTTCTCCTCTCCTTCATAAATCCAACTTCTCTAGCCAATTTCTTTAATCAAGCAACTGTGAATTTGTTTGAATTCACTGGCATGTTAACTTATTTCTGATACAATGAAGTGGGAAACGGGAATTCTATCTCCCGCATCGTATCTTTCGAGCACGAATTGGCTACTAGAAGAAAGCAAGAACACAAAATGGACTCCAGCAGAGAACAAGGCGTTTGAGAATGCTCTTGCAGTTTATGACGAGGACACTCCTGATAGATGGCACAAGGTGGCAGCTATGATTCCAGGGAAGACAGTAGGGGATGTGATAAAGCAGTACAAGGAATTAGAACTTGATGTTAGCTACATAGAGGCAGGGCTGATTCCAATTCCTGGATATAGCACCTCTCCATTCACATTGGATTGGGTTGATGGCAATGGCTATGATGGGTTTAAACAATCTTATGGCCTTGGTGGAAAGAGATCTTCAACAGGTCGACCTGCTGATCAGGAGAGAAAGAAAGGTGTTCCATGGACAGAGGAAGAGCACAAGTAAGTTTCCATACATTCACGTGTATGTATTTGTGTGTTCATATCATTGGTCAGTTTTCTGCTTAAAATGGAATTAATGTGAAAATCCTTCATTTTTTTCATTGTATTTTCAAGGGCAGTGAATTGAATGTAATATGGTAGTAAGCCATATTACTTGAATAGGTGGTGGTTGAGAATATAAGCTGTGAAAGAATCTAATCTAGAGGAGAGCATGACTGTAGTAGAATCTTGAAATTCATTCTGTGGATACATCTTTATCAGAGTTGTACTTTACTACTTGTGGTTGCCAGTTCCCCTTACATGTTTTAAGTTACTGTTTTGGAGTTAAGGTATTTGTAATGGCTTGTTCTTCCAAGCACAAATCAGTGGACCTAACAATTGAACTACCGCAGGCTGTTTCTGATGGGCTTGAAAAAGTATGGCAAGGGGGACTGGAGAAACATATCTCGCAATTTTGTTATCAGTAGAACGCCGACTCAGGTGGCTAGTCATGCGCAGAAGTATTTTATCAGGCAGCTTTCAGGAGGGAAAGATAAGAGGAGAGCCAGTATTCATGATATAACAACTGTCAATCTCAACGACGCGAGAACTCCATCACCGGACAATAAAAGACCTTCACCTGATCAACCTGGGGCGATTTCTCAGCAGCCCAATTCTGCTGCCATGCCTAGAACACATTTTCAATGGAATCAACCCAACGGTGGAGGAACCTTAGCTTTTAATTCAACAAATGCAAATATTTTCATGTCTGCTCCTTATGGGATTAGCTCATATGGCCTTAAAATGCAAGGCCAAAATCTGCATAGAGGAGCTGTTCATGACTCGTACATTAGACAGCAAGCCATGGGTTTTCAGATGCCATCAGGGCACCACTACCCCCATGGATGAGAGTATGTTTTTTCTTTTTTAATCCATGGCTCATGGCTCCATGGCTTCTTTTCAGCAGTACAGTTGTGTTTGTGCCTTATTTTCTGTCTTTTCTTTTTCTTTCCTCTGGTCTTTTGTGTACATGCCATCAAGAAGTCTAGTCAATAGGACGTGAACTTGGAGGGGACAGGATTCTGTTCTGCTTGAATTCAATATCCGGATTGCAAAACTGAGGCTGGTTATCCTTGTTTTTAAGAGCACCCGCTCTGCAATGCAGGGAGTGGTGACCTCATGCAGATGGGGCATGGGGAATTTGTTCTATGGATCTTGTTTCAGAAGAGTGTAGGAACCTATCTTGAAGTGGGCGTTAGACTTGCTAGTTGCGCGCCTGCCCCCCTTTACTTGAGAGTTGATACCTTAAAGATGGTTCCTCCAAGATAAGAATAAATGCGTGCTGGGAGAGATTTGCACAGACCAATAAGCAAACACTCGGGTTTCCATGCTAAGGTGGAGAGAATGTAATAAAGGAACCTCCATTATATGAGCATCTTCAATATATAAGCTGAAAGCTTTGCATGTTAGACCTGCTTGTATACTTGTTGATGTACGGAAAAAGGTCATGACATGTGTAATGTTTGTGTCCGTGAAAAGATCAGCAATTAAAACGGTGTTTGATTTTGTTTTGAGTAGTATATTTTGCATAAAATGTTTTTTTCTTTTTATCCTTCATTTATTTTCTGTAAAACATTTTATATAAAAATTAATTAACATCATTTTTAAATTTAACTCGTTTATTGCAAAACATTCTGTTTTATAAAATATTATATTTTATGGACTGTAATACACACATAATTTAATCTCTTGATATTATTTTCCAATTATCTCAGTTATCACTATTACCTCACCGTCATCTTCATGGATCGCCACTACCACCCTATCACTTCACCACCACTTTCACAATTGCCTCCACCACTTCTCCCTCACACCACCACAACTAACACCACCACTCAATGATCATATCACATCATAATTATTATACTATCACAATATTTTTTTATCATTACTCATTTCAACATTTATTTATAAAATATTTCACTCAAAACAAACAAATCTTAACTTGAATTCAACAGGCAGGAGGGTCTTTGAGCTTTTCAGTATTTTGTTCTCATTTTCTCCCTTCTTTTAGCTCAATAGTTGATCACCATTTTAGCCAACTTATTAGCAGAACTCCAGAATTTGCAGCTGTACATGAATTCGAGAAACTACTGCCTCTTGCTTGGTAGCGTCACTTATGGCTTGCGAACAACCTATGAGGCGCTTCACAACTGCCCAGGAAGTCCAAACTCACTCCACAGTTAAGAATATTGGAATGCCGAACAATTAACCTGAATGCTTGACATCATTCTGGCCGAGTCACAGAGCACTTCACGCTGGACTCCTGTGGTCTCAAGCTACCTACTTTTCCTGTAAACCCCCTCAGCTCGTTTCACTAGCCATTCATTGTACACAAAGAATGGTCTTTTTGACCGAGCTTGACCTTTCAAACAGTAGTCGAGGCTGACTCCCCATTCCACTTACTGAAACATCCTGTGTCAATTCCCTTCTCTTTTTCCTCGGTCCTTTAATTTTTCCTCAAGTAATCTTTCTCGAAAGATTCTCTTTAATAGAAGAAGATCCTTCTCTGGTCTATAGATTATTGCTTAAATTACGATACCAGAGTACCAAGTAAGATTCGGGCCAGATTACCTCTGTCCTTGATTAATAAAGTAATCCGTACATCCTTCGCTCCGAACTCGCTTATTGAGCTAGCTTATCTTAAGATGTTACCTCGCGCACTAGATTTGATTGTAAATGCTTGCTGGCAGGGCTACTGCACTTGCCGAAGAATGTTGTAATTTCATGAAAGCATCACTGTTTTGGGATCCTGATTGTACGGTTCATCCAACTAAATAAAACATCATGATGATTTCAGTGTTAATCAGAAGCTTGGGTTATGAACCCCACCTAAGGAGACACAATATCTAGCTTTTCACAATGTGGAAAGGTTACTTCTTTTCTTTATGTTTTCTTAATCTGTCTAGTTGATCATTTTATACACTTCAAGTGGACACAGAGATTCTCTTTTGGTGGGGGAATTTTCATTTTACCTTTGAGTGTCTCAAATTGAAGCAGCTTCTGCATTTTTGTTTTTTCATGTGTTTTAAAAATATATTTTACTTAAAAATAACATCAAATTAATGTTTTTTAATGCTGTACTAATATTAAAATTACATGCTATCATAGCATCAGAGAACACTAACAATCACACGGTAAGTATCCTTCACTCTGTAAAAAAAAGAAACTTGTTGCTAATTGATTGCTTAAACTGAACTAGTTATTGACTACTGCCAAATGAGACAACCTGGTTATGATGATTGATGACTGCTTCTGCAATAAAATCTCAGTGAAGTAACTCCCTTTTGTTCAACGATCATGGTAGGTTATGCATCCCTTTCTCTCTCTCTCTCGGCACGCAGATAATCTTCTAGTGAATCAATCATGGTGTTGAATTAATGATTTATCATGCCACAGAGGCAAAAAAATTTTCTTTTCATTAAGATGGTAATGGCTTTAATTTCATCATCCATTTCCTTGTGTTGAGTTAATCATCATAGCAGTGGTGATTGATGAGCTATAACTATCATCCAAAAGTTCAGTTGAGATGCAAATGGAAAAGTATTGTTCATTTATTGAGTTTAAAGTTTATTTCAACTTAATTTTGCTTCACAGCAATTTATTTCATGTGTTCCATAGTTTTTTTTTCCCCTTTACTTTCTTTAGTTGGCAAGGGTAGACCATGAACTCTACCTGTTTCAAATATGACTCAAAAAATCGCACCTATGAAATACTATTTATTTATTTATTTTCTTAATTTTCTTAATTTTATTTTTTAACAACCTAATTTTTTTATTTATTTTTTTTATATAATTTCATCATTATATATTTATTAGATTGTTTTGAAAATTATTCTTCGTAATTATTTTAATTTTTTTTATTAAGTTATATATCGGTCTTGTGAATTTTTCTTCTTCTTAATTTTAACTTTTACTATTAAATCTATTAGGAGGGGGGCATATTTTTTTTTATAAATTTATTTTGATATTATAACCTAAATTGTGAGTTTAATTTGTTAACTTGGGTTGACTCGAGTCATTTTATTATTTTTTAATTGATTTTTTTTCAATTTCATCCTTCAATATTGAATTAGTTGAAAATTAAAATTTATAGTGTTTTTGTTTTTGCTAAACATATGATTATCCTGATCTTATGACCCGAGTCGTGGGTTTGATAGATTGACTTAAGTTAATCATGTTTATTTTTTTGTCCTTTTTTATCGAATAATTTACTTTTTATGAGATTATTCCGATCTTATGATTCGGGTCACGGGTTTGGTAGGTTGACCCGGGTTAACTCGATTTAGTTTCTCGAGTCCTCCTTTTCTTTTCAATTTCATCCTCTCATAACTCTTATTCTTCGTAATTATTTTAATTTTTTTTATTAAGTTATATATCGGTCTTGTGAATTTTTCTTCTTCTTAATTTTAACTTTTACTATTAAATCTATTAGGAGGGGGGCATATTTTTTTTTATAAATTTATTTTGATATTATAACCTAAATTGTGAGTTTAATTTGTTAACTTGGGTTGACTCGAGTCATTTTATTATTTTTTTTAATTGATTTGTTTTTCAATTTCATCCTTCAATATTGAATTAGTTGAAAATTAAAATTTATAGTGTTTTTGTTTTTGCTAAACATATGATTATCCTGATCTTATGACCCGAGTCGTGGGTTTGATAGATTGACTTAAGTTAATCATGTTTATTTTTTTGTCCTTTTTTATCGAATAATTTACTTTTTATGAAATTATTCCGATCTTATGATTCGGGTCACAGGTTTGGTAGGTTGACCCGGGTTAACTCGATTTAGTTTCTCGAGTTCTCCTTTTCTTTTCAATTTCATCCTCTGATAACTCAATTTTTTTATTAATTTTTTTTTTAATTTTATCATTTAATATTAGGTTGTTTGAGAATATGGTTTCATGATTTTTTTATTATTTTCTTTGAAGTTACCTCAATCTCATGGATTTAGTTGTTATTATCAATTTTAACATTCAATATTGCATCTATTGGAAATGAAGTTTAATAAAGTTTAATGAATTTTAATGAATTTCTTATTTCTTTTTATAAAATTATCTTGGTTTTATGACTTAAATCACGGATTTAAAGAAGTTAGCTCGAGTTGATTTTGATTATTTTATTTTTTTAATTATTTTTTTATTTCATCATTTAACATTGGATTGGTTAGAAATTATTGGGCTTCATATATTTTCTTATGGAGTTATTTGATTTCATGACCTGAGTCGTAGGTTAACGCGAGTAATTTTTTTTTTTATTTAATATATTTTTTTATTTTATTTTTTAATACTAAATTAATTAAGAATTAACTTTCATAATTTATTTTTATTTGCTTTTTATTGAATTATTATTATCTCATAAACTGGGTTGTATATTTAATAAATTAACCCAAGTCAATATAATATGTTACTATTTCAATATTTTAATTTGCTTTTTATTGAATTATTATTATCTCATAAACTTGGTTGTATATTTAATAAATTAACCCAAGTCAATATAATATGTTACTATTTTAATATTTTTAAAAAATATCATCTAATATATTATCTTATTATTATTTTAAAATGATGTCCAATATATATAAAATTTTAAATTTATAATTAAATTTTTTGTTAAAAATATATTAATAATGTTTAAATTTTTTATATTAAAAAAAAAACCTTTAGCACATCCTAACTTTCAAGCGTCTGAATGACTGCTGCTAAAACCAAGCGTTTGCTACTTTCACATTTTTGGCGCTGCGATTGGCATTTGATTTTGCTTTAATGGGGGGAACATAATGAGAGCCTGGTAACCATCCATATACCTCGCATGTAGCTGCTGTCATTCAATCCAATCCATCCAATACAAGACAGCAGATGCAGGTAACCTCATAGAATTCCATGAGCTCATGGGTTACAGTTTCATTGTTGGTAGCAAAATGGCCAGTCCTGTTGGCTTTTTCTTAAAAAATAGCCACTCTGCTTTTTCTAAAGCAGGAGAAACCCCTCTGCAACTTGCATATGAAAGCACCTCCATCCACTTTATTCGTCTTCCAATCAAGACATTAACTGGCCACAAGTTACCACTTGCAACCACAAAAATTATGTCATTTATTTACAACTTTCGGTTATCTACTTGCTCTCTGTTTTCTCGACTATATTCTTATTCCTCCAATGGTTTTAGTTGAAATATATGATATAATCTTTCGGATTTAAATGCAGCTCTAGTTTTCCAGCTTGTTGGTTACTTGGTTAAATCTAATATGTCCATGAGTAATGAGCATGATCCAAATATTTAAAAGAATTACTAAAAAAAATAATAGTTTTTTCTATGAACATGATTTATATGAAATAGTAGTTTTCATTGTTGAAAGAATATGGTTCTTTCTTTTTCTTCTTTTATTTTGGATTCTCTATATCAACTTGATAAAATTTACAAAGATATTCTCATGTAGAATATCATTTTGATTCTAATAATTAAAATAGTATTGAAATAATTAATCAAGAAATCAAGTTCTCACATAAGAAGTAAGTTTTGTCTTAATTCCACGTAGCTACGTGTTGAAAAGGTTCGAGAGGTTACCAGCTGAAGTAATTTTGATTCCCCACACAGCTTATCCAGTCCTCAGAGATGCATCATATCCATAACATCAATGAAAGACGAGCGAATAGATTACTTATCGAGGACTTATTTGACACATTAGTGAAAAGAAGGAAAGCAGAAGATGCATTATACCCTTAGCATTAATGCCTGATTCCCACCCCAATACCACAATTAGAGGCATATGGGACAAAAGCAAATGGTTGAATAAAAGGAATATACCATGATAGATTGCTTTGGTTGCGAATCTGATGCTGCAATTCATAGTCTTCTGAACTCCCTTCTCTTTTCTTGACAGAGATTTTCACTCTGTTATTGTCATCTCTATTGTCTTTCACTCTTGTTTATCGAGACGGTGGAACCACTTGGAGAAAATACGAACGTGGGCCACCGAGAATTTGCATCCTGGTTTAAGGCATTTGATGATAGATCCCCTGTTTGCTGCCTTTTTAGGCTTAAAATATTGGACCTTAGGCGTATCTTATCTTCCAATTTATTCAGTCAAAAGAATTGTCCACCTTGCATGTTAGCGCAATGCCGAATCAAGATTGAGGTTCATATGAAATATCTCTGGAATTCGTCGGCAATTGCTCAACCTTTCTAAACCATGTCACTGGCAGTTCTCCGCTAAATTCATCCTTCAGTTCCAGGCAACCAAGCTGCAATTAAACCATCTGTCTTTTCCAAGAGCCATGGTTCTATAACCAAAGGTCTTCCAGATACCAGAACAACCAACGTGGGGATTTAAGTCATCAGCGACCGACCTTATTGTATCAGCTCCAGTGGAGGGAGATCACAAGCTCTGAATTGCCACCACTGAACTCTGCATAAGGAGCTTCACCTACAGTTGCAATGGCATGAGAAAGATCTTGGCCAACTAGGGTGTCTGGTGACGGATTTTTCTCATAAATCACTTTGGTTTCCTCTCCCACTGCTTCTTTGATGGCATCATTAGATTTGATGTCAAATTAAACATAAAAATTAGATTCAATTCCCATGCACTGAAAAGGGATCATATACCATTGTGCCACATTTGATGTCAAAATCAAGTTTATGATGGGTGGCTCTGGGAGCACTTTTGTAGGATAATCTACAATAAACCTACAATTGTTGAATTATGGAAATTTACCACTGATGGCAACAGCGTGAATCTGTCAAGATCCAGCAAATGATCCAAACAGCAGCATAGGCCCATTTGGAGCCCTGAACAAAAGGCCCAATTTCAGAGGGGTAATTGGTGTATGAAATTGTTTCGATGATCTATGACAGACAGCAGAGCTATATCTACACCTTGGGCAATAGCCCAAGCTCACATTTAATAAAAAAAAATACTTCTCATTTTATAAAATAAAAATTATCTTTATTTAATAAAAAAAATTTAAATACAAAATAAAAATTGCTCATATTAGATATACATAAAAATAAAAATAAAAATATTTCTTAAATATTTTAAAATATTTTATTTATAATTTTACCAAATGCCTCTATCTCGGCAAACAAGAAGAAGAAAACACTGGAAACCAATAAACTTATTAATTGTCCTAAAAAAGAGAACAAGATCAAAGGAAAATGATGAAAATATAACGATTAATTTAAACAACGCATTTTATTCTAGTGATTCTTCCTCTGATTTATCTTGAATTTCCTGGCTTCTCTTGTTAATATAAGAATCCTTATGGTACCTCTTCCAGAACCAATGCTTCTTCCATACCCTTTCATTCATTTCGTCAATTGGGATCCCCTTCGTCTCAGGAAGAAAGAAAATAGCAAAAATACCCATGACAACAATCCAGGCAGCGAAGAAGAAGAAAATCCCAGATCGCATGTGGCATAGCATGGTGAGGAATGCTTGAGCAACGAGGAAGGTACAAAACATGTTCATGCTAACAGCGAAGAAGAAACCAGCACTTCTTGTTTCCAGAGGGAAGATTTCACTGGGAATCAACCAGCCCAAAGGACCCCATGACCACGCGAAACCAGACACAAATACACAAACCAAGATGACCACAAGCTTTGCGGAAGCTTTCGGCATGATATTGGCAGATTTCAAATGCACAGCAAGAATCCTTCCCATTATGGACTGCATACAAAAGAAGAAAAGGAACAACGACCACAGTCAGAAATAACTAGACAATGCAGATGAAGCTCAGCAATATTGTCAAGTGTCTGTTTTGCTTACCTGGGCAACAAGCATCTGAAGACAAGCTTCTATGAGCAATACCCTTCTTCCAATAATATCAACAAGAAACACTGCAACCAACGTGGATACTGCGTTGACCAAGTCAGTGACTACAGCTGATAGCAGTGACCCATCACTGCCATAACCCATAGTCTGAAACAGCACTGGGGCATAGAACATCACAACATTGATTCCAGTGAACTGCTGGAAGAATTGAAGAACTGTGCCGCAAATAAGTTGAGGCCTATTAGACCGACTCATGAGATTTCTGAAAGGGTGTTTGACTTGTTTGGCCAATTCAATAGCATTCAAAATCTCTGCATATTCTTTGTCTACATTGTCAACGCCTCTAATCTTCCTTAAAACACGCAGAGCTTCTTCATTCTTTCCCCGCTCTAAAAGGCTCGCGGGGGTTTCCACGATTACAAGAGATCCAATGGCGAGAATTATAGCAGGCACTGCAGCGCACCCTAGGGAAATTCTCCAGCCATAAGGATGCACTTTTGAAGTAGCATAATTGATCAGATTTGCTATCAGAATGCCTATTGTGATTAGAAACTGAAAACAAATGTTGAGGCCTCCTCTATATTTTGCTGGTGCGATTTCTGATATGAACAAAGGCACCGCCTGCATTCACCCTCTCTGTGTAAGAACTAATAGAAAGCAGCAAATAGTACATAAATTGAAAAGAGAATGAAGAACGAATCTGGAAAAATGGAAAGCTAGTTGATTTACGGATTGAACTGCATACCTGGTTGCCAAATCCAACTCCAACACCTAGACAAATCCTTCCAGCAATCAGCATGCCAAGTTTCACTGAAACAGCGTTTAAAACGGCTCCAGCAAGAAAGAAGATGGAAGCGGCTTGAATAGTGGGTTTTCGGCCGAATTTCTTGCAAAAGAAAGAGGCTATAAAACTAGAAACAATAGCTGCAAGGTAGAGTGAAGATGTAAAGAGCTGAAGAAATTGGTTATCATATTTGCAGTAGTTATCCTCTCTTGCCTCGTGCTTCTTGAGATAAACAGCCGGAAAGAACTTCTCCAAGAAATCATCCATTGACGTCACTCCTCCTACAAAAACATATATAAAAACAACAACATGAACATTTATAATGGTACAAATTTTAATGCTTAAATCTCAAATATAACGAAACAAGGAAAATGAGTCGTACCGGAAATGCCAATATCATAACCAAACATGAGACCACCGGAGGCTGCAATGATGCAGCAAATGAAGACCTGCCATGTAAGCTTGGAAGGCAAGTCTCGGCCACCACCTGATTCAGCCATGGATAAACCAGCCATGAATGTGAGTTTAGTTAGTCACTTTTGTTATGAGTTTTTCAGCTGGGATGTCAGCTATGAATTGTAAGGTTGCATTGAATGAAGATTATCATCCTGAAATCTCGGTCAAGAGTAGATTGATTCTTTTTTCTTTTTTTTTTTCCTTTTGATTTAGGTCATAATCCTATGTTTTGACCAGAAATGTAGTCCTTCAGTTTAATTTTTTATCCTTCTATCAACACTCCTGATCAAGTGATCAGATAAAAGAAAAGCATTTGCTATCAAACTTGATGGAATGACTATATTACCAGCACAAATTTAGGTTTAAGATCCAAATCAAAATTAAAAAAAAAAGATTAAGGATAATATTTGAATAATATTTTTTTAAGTTATTTTGAATTAGTTAATTGTTATTATTTATGTAGAGTAAGATAAGAAAAGTTTGAATTTTTAACTAATTCCTCAAATCTCTCACTCAAGCTCCAGCATCTAGGACTCAAATAAAAGAAATTATCTTAATGGATAACTTTGATTTGGCTCATTATCATCTCTGATTTATTTTGTTCATGCAACCCTTAATAAAAATTCCTTATCCATTATATTTTATGAAATAAAATTTGTATTCACTCAAAAGAAGGTTCCAAACCCAACATAAAAGATTGCTCAAGACCTTTTGGACCTTTCTTCCAGAAAAATCTTTGATGTATCTTACGAAGATGGGTACCAGAAACAATTTAGAGAAGCCCTCTACAATCTTTCCAACACTAGATTAGGACAAATGTTTTGTAAATCAAATGAAAAAAAAAAGAAGGTATATTTAGAACGATAGAAAGATATATGCTCAAATGTGCATGCATAAATATGTATCATCTGTGTCTGCAGGAAAAAAGTTGAGACGTGATCTGATTCACAGAAAAACTTTCTATTTACTTTACAAAGAGTAACAATGGAAAATCGGCAATATTGAGGAGAATGAGATACACTAACGTTTTGACCCTGTCAGTTGTTGTCAGATTGGCTCCACAACTAATGGCATTTTAACTTCTTCGGTGTAAATTTTACAGGAAAAAATAAAATAAAAACATAACCTGCTTCTAGATAGATAGGTGTAATATTTTCCATTATACATACTACCACAGGCTGACTCCGTATAGCCGTCACTTGCTCTTGTGTTTCAGTGCTTCTATGATTGGTGATTCTATCCATTGATCTCAGTTTTGTCTTCAGATTTATCTTTGTTATCTTCAACGGCCCTTGCAATATCGTTACCCCTGCTTGCCTCGGATATGTCCGTACCATTCTCCAGAACAATTGACTTTCCAGGATCCTCGGTTTTTTCTCTGTCATCTGAACTATTAATTTCCCTTTCTGGCTGCGATGGGATGGTGACATTAGCTTCATCGTCGGCCAATTTTTTAGATTCACCTTCAATATCTCTGATGGATTCTGAGTTTGTAACCTCCACTGCTTTAAGTGGTTCCATGATATCCTCTTGTCTATCTAATCTTTGAGATTCGTCATCACTGTCTTGTACATGCTTGAACTTCTCGTTGCTGATAAATTCACTCATCTCTGATTCGTTCACATTATGAATAGTGTCAGCTGCAGAGTCCTGCAAATGAGGAATATACAGTCCCGGTCAATATCACAGGGAAATAAGTAGAGAATTTTAGTATACTTGCATTTCTTGATGTCTTTGTACAATAAAGGCAAGAATTCGCCAAAAGAAACATAAATCTTTCGAAAAAGAATTCTAAGCAAATAATAATACTGGAATGAACTTGCTGGAAAGGAGTTGCTAGTATTCAATACCTGAGAAAGCAATACAGAATAACTTATTTTCAAGAGACAGGAAAATGACAGTGTACCAAAATCCATTCCCTATTTAATTTCAAGAATAAGAGGAAAAGGAAAAGAAATGCCAATCTTTACAACCGGAGTTCCATTTCATGGCAGCTTCAGAATCTAAGCCGCCTCCATCCCCACCCTCAAGCACTCGTTTTAGCAGTAGAACGAGTTACAAGGAAAAACACTATTTAAAAGCATCGTATTACCTTCGCTTCAGTAGTCACTAAGATGTTGTCGTCATCAACAGCTGGTGTTGATGGGTTAAGGACAGCCCTTTGATCAATTAAATCTTTAGGGTCACCTTGGACATCCTTAGCGGTTTCCGAGGAGACAATAGCCTCTCCTGGCTTTAACAAGTCTTCAATTTCCTCGTCTGCTATTTGTGTTCCAAACTCATCAGTTTCCTTGTTGGTTCTTGAATTATCAACTTCCTCGATTGCTTGAGATGATGAGACAATTGTTTCATTTTCAGTTAACACTCCAGGACTGTACTCATGGCCTTCTAGGGAAGTAATATTGGCTGGTTTTAGTGTTTCCACAAATATCTCATGTCCAGTCGAAAATTGAGGTTCACCTTCACTGCCTTCAAAAGACTTCAACTTCTCCAAATCGTCGTTCTTATTTATTGATGGATCACTAACATCACTGATGTGATTAACTTCTCCTGCAACATCTCTTGGAGGATTTGTTGACTCCTATTCAATGAAACAAGTGCAATGATAAGCAGAACAATATAAGGAACTTGATAATCTTATGACATGTTACTACCTCGTTTTCTACTATAACTCCAGGAACTTTTGAACCGACATGCTCCTCGTCTGGTTTTGATACGTTAATGCTTGCTTCATTGTCCACAAGTCTTGCAGATGCACCTTCAAGATGATCAGCAGTTTGGGGTTCTTCAAGTGGTTTTGACAGCTCTACAGAAGCCTCGTTACTGATCAATGTTTCTGATTCGTATTCTAAGTTTTTCCTAGATTTTAAATTCTCCTTGAGTTTCTCATCATCAAGCACCGATCCATTCATGTTCTCCATGTCAATGGCTACTTCAGTACACTTCCCTTGAGTGTCATATGGTTCCTGCTCAATAATGATGCATCCAGTTCAGATATCTTGCTAAAAAAGGCCTTTCTGCCTCTATATTAATGTCAAAACAATTGTTGTATGTATGCATGCGAGAGAGGAGAATGGATCATTTAAAGTTACAAGGACTCAATCACAGTAGCAAGTGGTAGAAGATGATATGTGAAAAAATAAATATACGTGAAAGCAATTTTACTGGATTCCCTTCATAAAAATAAAACCTTACTTTTTTTCTGTTTCTAAAGTATCACTGACCTCAGATTTTTCAGATTTTCTATCAATAGATGGGTGATCTATTGAATCATTTACCGCAAGACTGGTATCCTGAGTTGCGGTCATAAGTAAATTTTCCTCCATATTAATGGCCACCAGTTGACTGAAATCTGATGAAGAACCTATATCTGCCGGGATCCTATATGCTAAAACAGACTTTGGAGACGAGGATAAACTTGAATTGTTAGAAACATGTTCAGCCACAAATTCTGGCAGGGTGGATGATGTAGTTGGATCAATAAAAGGTTGGTTTACCGCAGAAACTCCAACTTCTATTGCACTTTGATCTTCTTTACTGCCTTGAGTTGATGTCGGGTTGTCTTCAGCTTCGACTGGCATTAAAATGCTCTGAATGTCTAAATCTTCTGTCGGCCTTTCAGAATCTCGGTCGACATCTTTGAAGTCTTCAACACGATCCTTAATTTGAACTGGTGGGTCATTCACATTGTTGATGTTTGCCTCCTCTCTAGACTTCTCAGGAGAATTCAATGATTTACTCTCTATATGATTGCTAGATTCTGAATTACTTTCCACAGCTGGTTGTGACAAATCACCTATGACAGCTTGCATGACTCTTTCAGCTCCACTATCTCTTTCTTCATTTGATTTCGAGTCTTCTAAGTGATCACTTATGAGGAACGTTGAATCATTTACGTTGTAAGTTTCGTCACCTATGCCCTCTACATACTTCTCAGAGTTAAACAATGATTCGATCTTGATATTGCTATTTGATGTTGAATTATTTCCCTCAGCTGGTTCTGATAGATTGCCTAAAACTTCTTGCATAATGGAATTTTCAGCTTCAACATGTCTGTTTTCATTTGATTTCAAATATTCCCTGTCATCGTATGTGACTCTTTCATTTGCATCGCACTTCGTTGTCTTCTCTTCCGCAGAATTCCCAGAAGCACTCAGTGATTCCTGTTTTATTTACGGAGTAGCAAAGATGAGTCCAACAGCCTTTTTCTAATTATTTTCTTTATTTAGAGAAAGATGACTTGGCATATAAAAACTAATATGTTCTAATATGCTGAAAGATCGTTGAAGAATTGATGCACTAAGGCTGTAAATTGGATAGACAATAAGCACAACAATAAATTGTTTACCAGAGTATTAGTTATAGATTCGTTTCTTCACTAAAAGCTGTCAGAAGATTAGCGTGCACATATAAATCAAAAATTGTAATTTAATCCAAGTTCATTCACAAACCATAACCATAACACTATTGTATCATTAAAATTATTAACTGACCTGGGGTTCCGGAAAGTACACTTCAGAAGGCGAGTGAGACATTGAACCCTCCATCCATCGCGTTCCTTCCAGGGAATGTTCAGGTAGAACTACATCAGAAGAATTAGAAGGCCTCTCCTCCCTTACTTCTTCAACTTCGTCCACATCAGAAGCATTAGAAGGCCTCTGCTCCCTTACTTCATCAACTTCGTCCTTGACATGATTAGATAGTTTAGGATCAATTTTCATTGAATGGGCTTGATCCTCTTGAGATATTTCAGCTCTTGAAGATGATGACGGCCACATTGATGATGAAATTGGAGTCTCGGCTTCGTCCCAGACCCTTGAGAACTCTACTTCTGTCATACCCTCTTCCCCTTCCTCGTATATTTGTCCAGGTGCCTTTCCATGTTCTTGAACTTTTGGTGCAAGTGGTGAAGCACCCCACAGTTCTTCACTCCCAGAAGTGAATTCCTTCTCGCTATCCCCATCATAAATCAAGGACTCGTCATCATTGGATGAAGCAGTTCCATCTTCAATTAGAGGGGGTGAACCAATTTCTGAGACCTCCACTTGCATGTCAGAAGCTATGGAGTGGTTAGGGGTATGCCCAGGCTTGAGCTTGTAAAAGAAATGTTCCTCCATTCTCGTGCTGTCAATTGCAGAAGGACTGGAATCATATGAAGGTTCAGCTACAACTCTAGCCCTAGGAACTGGACAAGGGAGAGAGTTCGGTGCCCGATCATAAAACACCTCGGGAAATTTGAACGTTGTCGGTTGTATACTTTCTGAATTTTCAGCTGTCTTACCATTAAGAATGTCTTCTGCAGAAGATGGGTTTGACAAAATTTTCTTGTGCTTGATCGCATCCGCATCTTTGTCCATTTGAATATCACTTCCATTACCTAAACTTGGATCCTTGTAATGAGATTGCTCCATCTTCTCACCTATGAGTTCGATCCTGGTGGTTCCAACTTCTCTATCCCGTTCCTGTTTGTTAGCTACCTGGTTGGAAGATAGGGGTTCTTCTGTCACAAGATCAGTAACACTTAAGTTACGGCGCAAGGTTTCACCACCCTGGAATAACAAATGATCAACCAGCCGATCATGATTTCCCTTGCCTGCATAAAAAGTTTATTGATTCAGCCTTAGTAGCAGAAGTTTGTAGTATATTCTTCTTGGTTGCTGAATAATGTAAAACAGGGGTTTGTCTTACCTGATTGCATAGAATATCCTCGGCCCTCGTGTTGACCTTGCCTGTTATCCTGGAAAGAATTTCCCAAAGAGAAACTCTCATGCCTGCAGAAGGGAAACTCTTTCTGGTGATCTGCCATAAACTCTTCGTGGAAACTGTCAGCCATTAGATTAGGCTTTTCTTCATGTGGGTCGTATGGAAGGTCAAATGGATTTTTGGTTGGTAACAGAATGGAAGGGGCTGAACCGGGTATTTGGTCATCTGAACTCTTAGAAACGTGGAAGGTGTTGCTTCTGGCAACCATAACAGGATGCCTTGGACCTGAACCGGCAATACTATTCATTTTGAACGGTTTTCTTGCTTTGCGTCTTGCAATTAGGATCTCCAGCCTCCTATTTCTTTCTATCTCAGAATTCCCAAGATCCATGACATTCTTTTGATCATACTCGGTCCATTTTACAGCGTTTTCCCTACCCTTTTCTGATTCTTCTTCTTCTTCTTCTTCTTCTTCATCATCATCTGCTTCGGAGCTTGAGCTCTCCAACTCCACCTCGCCACCAACTTGAAGTTTTGTAGGCTGCTCATTAAAGCCTTCACATGAGACAGCATCAGGATTTGGCGCCTGGCCGAGTTCTGAAATATTCTCACCGACGGACACATTGTGAGAGGAACTTTCTCCGCTATTCAAAGCTCGGCTTTCTTTCTCCTCCATGATTATTTTTGGTTTTTCTTCGGCCGAGGCAATTCTGCCAATCAATTCATCATTTGAAATCATGGGGGAAACCATATCCTTTTCCTCTTTAACAGCATGTGCATCCGATTCGTCATTGTTCTTGTTGACATTTCTCTGCAACAGTCTCCGAGAGTCAACAGAAGAGATCCCATGTTCCTTCCTCTCATGCCCATGTTGGATTTTGGGACGTTGTGTATTCAAATAATAATGGATAAAAACAGCAGTGCAGCCAAGAAATGGTAGAGAGTAAATCAAGAAAAAGAATACTGAAGGAAGAAACAGGTATAAAATCAGCAACGATAACAAAACACCTGAAGCAAAGGGATGTTTTTGTGCCAGTGCAGTACAGGTATTTATGGAAAATTTAACAACTCTCCACATGAAAGCTTGAAATTCCTTTGCATCCATTTTTATCCCTAAACAACCTGCAAGGAATCAAAGAGATTGAAATTAATTTGAATGTGCAATTCACAAGCTGCCTCTAATTATTGGAAGTTTTCAGACTTTTAAGAATATATTAGATATTAACTGATCACCATTTCAAGTACAGTAGGATCAACCAGATATCGATGGCTACCAAAACAAAATGAAGGATTCAAGTCAATCTTATGATCCTAAAAAAATCGGGGCTTGACAAAGAGAGGTCAGCTGTATCCAAGAATAACAGCCAAGAAAAAACTTTTATTTGTTCATTTTTAGACATATTTGGTTGGTTGTGAGCTCTGAGAGATCCTTTTATTTTGGAAATTCACTTCTGTTTATTTTGGAAATTGTGTAAATGAATTAATATTTAATAAATTAAATAATATTTTTAATTGATTATGAATTGGAATTCAATATAGTAAATTAACAATTCATTTACACACGTGACTTAATTATAAATTACTTATATATAAATTAATAATATCCCCATAATTAAAATTATATTTATATATACACATGGGACTTAATTAGGATGTATTTATAAAATATAATTCTAATATTATTAATTTTTCTAACACCCACTACTACAATTGCTTTTGAAAAAAGTTGGATTTTTTATGTTGCATTGACACAATGCTATACTCATTTCATTCATTGTTGATTTTTTTACATCTTGAGATCAAAAGCCATTGTGTTCAGTTTTACTTGTTAGAGATATTGCATGTTCTTCTATATATGTTTTTGCTTGACTTAATATGTATGAAGTTTATTAATTAAATATATATTTAATGTAATTTTAGTTTGTTATAAAAAAAATGCATGTATACATTACTTTTATATGATAAGACTAATTTATAAACTTATTTTGATTGAACAAATACATAGAATATCGTAATTTATAATTCAATAATTAGGTAATATTTGTGTAATCATAATATACAATAAACATATTAAGTTTAATGTTTTGAAAAAAATGAATACCTTGATAAATTATTTTTTTGTTAATTAATATATAAATTATTTATTTATTGATTAAATAATAAATTTTTATGATTCCAAAGGCATTAATTTTTTAGGTTTAGTTGTATACTAGATAATGGCTTGCTCTATATTGCAGATCCGCGCTAATTTTTTTATAAAATGTTTAGATACCACAACTATATTTAAAAAAAAATAAAAATCTAATAACTCGGGTTATAACTTTAACTAATCATATAACCTTAGAAAAATTTAGTCAAAATTTATTGACCTTTTTCTTTTTGAAAAAGAAACAATGTCATTTTTACATATTTATAAAATAAAAAATGATTGACTTTGATTAAACCACTTGACTAAGGGCTTGAAACTTGCTTTAGGTTTATCCCCGAGTGTGATTTGATAAGTATGTGATAAATATTTGTGACACAGGTCATTAGAATTGAACCACCATGCATCAAAAAAAAATAAATCAAATCCTTAACAAATCAAATGTTGAAAGATATAATTAGAAAAAAATTAATAAAATAAAAGAATCTAAAATAAAATAAAAAATAATCTTGACTCGGCAATTCAACTCCTAATTCAAGTGATTTGAGGCCTCAATCGGGCCATATTCTAATAAAAATAAAAAGAAGGATTGACACGGTATGATCCAAACAAAAAATAGAGTTAACTCACATCTCAATCAACCAATTTGACCTGGATCAACTTACATGACTTGCGGTTCTAGACTTGCTTCAGGTCGATCTGAAGATGGGCTTAAAAGATAAATCATGAATAACTTTTTAAACTCATGACATAAGTCATTATACTGGAGATATTATACATGCAAAAATTAAAAAGTTCAATCCTCAACATTCTAAACTTTGAATAATAAAATTAAAAAAAATTATACAAAAATTTAAAATAAAAAATAGTAACTAAAAAATCAAGGATGAAAAAATACAGGGCAAGAATAATTCTTTTGATTAGAGGGCTAAATTAAAACAGAAAACATAAAAAATTATAAATATAAGGATTAAATTAGAAGAAAAACAATAAAAACTAAGATTCAAATCACAAAAAAAAAATACAAACTTTTCTTTATTAGGAAAGAGAGGGGAAAAAAAATCAATTAGTGAGAAGCTGGCATACTATCAACGATACACCTTGCACCAGATTACCCTCCGTATAATGGAAAGGCTTGTTTGGTTATTAAGATGTGCAATTCATACACTGAAATGCGTTAATAGTTTTATTGATTAAAAAAATTATATCTAAAAAGAAAAAGTTTCAAATTACCCTTTATACTTATGAGATTTGCAATAAAACCTATTTGAGAATATCAAAAAACTCAAGGCCTGAGGTCGATCTCTCATTGACTGCAAGGGAAAATTTAACTTCTTATTGTTCTAATAAAAACAAAAAGTCTAGAATACCCTTTGCTAACCGTCTTAAATTTTTAAAAAATCAATAGTAATTAAGTCTTTTTACTGTTTAAAAATTATGGAAAAGATATATACATATAAATAGTAATTAAGTTTTATATATATACACACACACATCCTTATACAATCTTTAAATAATTGATAAATCATGTAAAAAATCAAAATACTCTTAAAATCAACATTATTATTATTTAGAAAGGATGAAAGTATCGCTTTAAAAAATATATATCCTTGTACAATCTTTAAATAATTAATAGATGATTTAAAAAGATTAAAATATTCTCAAAATCAAGATTATAATTTTTTTAAAAAAGAATAAAAGTGGTGAATAGAAAAATACATCTAACTCGCTTTCTGTTTTAGTTATATTTTATTATTTTATTAGGGTTGTTATAATTTTTATTTCCTAGTATGTCTAGACACTCGCGGAGAATGAAGGTTTTTTATTATGAGTATTTTCTCAAAATAACACTTTCTCAAAAACCTTTGGAGAGAGTGCACAGTTCATAAAGTTTTTGAAAAAAGAACTATAGGTTACGGTGTTAGAAACAGTGTAACCTATTAAAATATTTTAAAAAATATATTTTCTACAAATCAAAATAACTTATTTATTGGTGTAATTTTATTCTCAATATTAGTTCATTTAATTTCAAATAATTATTATACCTATCAATAAAAACAATTTGTTGCATTCAAATTAAATTTGAATGAGATTATTTAACCTAGTATATTAATTAAAAATCACGATAATAATCAATGAAAAATTTAATTTTAATAGGATTTATTAATTTAGTAGATTAATTAATAAGTATGAATAAAATTTGAGAATAAAACAATGTCATTGAGAAAAAAAAAGAGATAAAATATATATATTAAATTGAAAGATAAGAAGAAAGATAAGAAGAAAGATAAGACTCCAATTGAATTGAAATCTGCCTCACCCTTATCCTTAAATAATATATATATATATATATTCATTATCATCCTATATATATATATATTCATTATCATCCTATATATATATATATGCCCCTCATTATCATACTCTCCTAATAGATTTGCTTTTATAAAACACAGAATATGTACAGTTTAATTAAACTAATTAATGAATTATTTTTCAAATACTCGAGATAGCATTTGAATATCAAAGATAAAAATTGGAATGAGAAATTCATGGGTGGTTCTCGTCGTGTCTGGTCGTTCTTGTTTCCCGTCCTTCCTCTGCGGTTAGCGGTCGTAAATGGCCAAATCAGGGGCCGAATATGGCCAAAAATAGGCTTAATTTCAGGCGCTCAGAAGCCACAAAACCGAGCCCAATCATTCCACCTCCACTGAAAAATCAAAGAGTGTGGCTCTTGTTGCCTGAGCGAGTGGTGTGTCTCTCGCGCCATTCTCCATCACCCGCAATTCTTCCTCACACGTGCTCACCTGCTTACAACCTCAGAAAAGACAACCTCATATGGACATCACCGCAGCTAATCTTTCCCCATTCTTCTATCCAGTGTCTCTCTGGAGATGTTTGGAATAACTACAAATCAGTCCCCAAACATTACTTTTTTAATAGATCTAAAAAAGTTGTGATGCCAACTCACCTCCTTCGCGTTTAGTAAAAGAAGTGGTCTTTTCTTTCATCCCTTTTTTGGCATCCAATTTCTTTTTTTATTTTTTTTCATCTTTTTTTTCTTAATTTTTTTATTTATTATTTGCTTAAATTTAAATTTATCTTCATAAATTATTTTAATTTTTTTCTATGAAATTATTAAAAAAAATTAAAAAATATTATGATGTTTTATTTGTACTTGATTTTATAAGCATATATTTTGTTATTATATTATTAAGTAAAAATAATTTTAAAAACAAACAATATTTTTCAACTCATTGGAGTCCATTACCATTGTCGTAAATTTGACAAATTTAGTCTTGAAGCTTAAGTTGATCTAATATATTAATATATTAGTATTTTAAAAGTCATCTTGACTTTTTTTTTTAAAAATCAAATTATATATTTTATCAGTTGTCCAGATTACTTTTGAACTTGCTAAATAAACTTGTAAAGTTGGGATAATTTTCACGCGATTTAATTTTAAATATGAAATATATAATGAACCGAGCTGGAAAGTTTCAAAATTAACATGTTGAATTGAGTTTAATAACAATATCAATTAGTTTTTATGAACTAAATATTTTTTTTAGATTTATTTTTAATTTACACAACAACATAACACAAACCCATAAAACAATATATATCTGGGTAGACTTTAAATTTTCAACATATTTCTAAAATTTTTGCTCATATTTCTCTAAACATAACAAGTTTATTTTTGTTGCTTGTTAGTTTTTTTCTATAAAAATAAATATATTAATATCACTTTTTACAAAGAAATTGATATTATGTTATAATGTTTGTGACAAATAATATTGTTCTAATAGAGTTGAAATTCTTAATAATATATTTTAAATGGGAAAGAAAAATAATTAAATATAGTGTAATTCTGAGATTATTAAATTGATGTAAATAAATAAAACAAAGAAAGAGTAATATATTATTTTTTTCTATTGTCTAAAAATGTGTCTCAATGGAGTAATTTTGTATTTTATAGCCCCTGCTAACAAAAAATTATAGATTCAAAAGGTTATGTTGAGAGAGAAATCTATACATGCATATCAAATTTAGTTATCATCATAGTTAAATATATTGAATATATACAGTAAATGTGTTTCTATCAATAAAAACTATATACATTTTATTTTTTTAACTAAAATTTTTTTTTTCAATTCATGCCTTTCCTTAATCATTAAAAAAAAATTTCAATTCATGCCTTTCCTTAATCATTACTTGAAATATAATATTACAATAACATTTTTTATAGAGTTTATTTTTATAAATTCTATTTTTTTTGGTAATGAAGATTGACATATAGGGATAAAAATGTTAAGCCAAAGAAAGTTTGTGAAGAACTTAGCAATACATCAAAAGTCGGGGACTGAATTTATCTAGATGGCTTATTTGTAATTATCCATACCAATCACGATTGCACGAGGGAAATTATTAATATATAATATTCAACGGTGATCGTCCCTTGCCTGCAATATCTCCTCCATAGCAGGAAAAACTTGTTTTCTCTCCGGCCAACAAACACGTCCCCATAATAAACACGCATGTCTATCTGATTGAGTGTTTTCTTAATCTATCATGTTAAGGGTTTAGGGTTTCAAAAAAAATTATATAACAAAGCATGTCACCGATGCTCGAAACTCTAAGACCAATAACGCACATCTCTCCTACTCTTCCTCCTCCTCTTACTAAATTTCATTCAATTCGACTCCAATCTTCTAGGGTTCTCCACCACCGTTTTGCCCCAAATATTAATAACAATTGCCTCTCTTTTCCTTCAATTAATCCCAAATCCTTCAGTTTTTTATCCAACACCAAAATCAGAGACTATAAAATCTTAGCTAAATGTCAAGAAAGCGATTCCACCGAGAAAGCAAACACCGAAACCGAACCACCAAAAAATCCTCCGTCAGCGCCGTCTTCGTCGTCTAATTCGGGGTCCAAGCAGAAGAGAGAGAAGCGAGGGAAAAGCGAATGGTGGTTTTCCAAGAAGCAGAATTGGAAATGGCAACCTTTAATTCAAGCGCAAGAAATTGGTGTCTTGCTTTTGCAATTAGGGATTCTTATGTTCGTTATGCGGTTGCTCCGACCCGGAATTGCTTTGCCCGGGTCGGAGCCGACGCAACCCGCTACCTTTGTCAGCGTGCCCTATAGTGAGTTTTTGAGTAAAATTAGCAGTAATCAAGTGCAGAAAGTGGAGGTTGATGGCGTTCATATAATGTTTAAGTTAAAAAACGAGGGAATTAGTAGTCAAAAGAGTGGCGGTGGTAGTGGTAGTAGTGAAGTGGTTAGTAGCAAGTTTCAAGATTCGGAGTCTTTGTTAAGGAGTGTGACGCCTACGACAAAAAGGATTGTGTATACTACGACGAGACCTACTGATATTAAGACTCCTTATGAGAAGATGCTGGAGTACCAGGTGGAGTTTGGTTCGCCTGATAAGAGGTCCGGTGGATTCTTGAATTCGGCATTGGTGAGTTTTGATTGGAAGTTAATTAGGAGTTGGTGTAAATATACTGTTTTTTTTAATTTCCTGTTTAAGTTTTCCGGTTGAGTTTGATGATATAACTGTTGCAAGTTTATGTGTTGCATTTAGTTTGGTTTTTAAGTACATTGCTAGAGTAGACTAGCATTGATGTCGAAAATATGAAGCAAACATCCATTCATTAGGGATTGGACGTTTGCAATCTGATTGAGAGAATCTTTTTTTATCCTCAAAATTTCGTTGTCCGAGGTTTTGTTTTCCTACCAGATATTGATATGCATATGTATTGTGAAGTTATTGATTATGAATCCTAGATTGAATCCAACATATTAAATTATAGTTTTAACAGAGTTTTCATTATTACTGGCAATTTGATAACTCTCATAGAGAATTAGCACCAATTTTTAGCTAATTGCCTCATTGTTCACGCTCTATTAGCATGATCGATCACACTTTTCGTCCCTTGATTTTACATTTTCTCCTATGCTGTTCTTGTCATCTACCTCATTTATGCTGATCATAGGTCACTAGCCCTTGTCTGCTCAAAATGGATGGTGCATGTGATATAACTTTTTTTATTTTTATTCTTTGGATGAAACTTAACTGTTATTAGAGGAAAATGAATAGAAGAATGCTACAAGATATGGCATGGGGTAATCGCAATCATGAAATTCTAGATATTGGACTTTAAGAGATGTTTCACTAGATGGAGATTAATATCTCTTTCTTTCTTCTGTTCCTTTCAGATAGCTTTGTTCTATGCAGCTGTGCTTGCGGGGCTTCTGCACCGTTTCCCTGTTACCTTCTCTCAGGTGCTAAATTTCATCCTACCTTTTCAATTGTCTTGAACCTTATGCAATGTAGCAAGATTTTGATTGGATCTATGCAAAGTTGTGCAGCATAAAGCTGGTCAGATTAGGAACCGCAAGTCTGGGGGCTCCGGAGGTTCAAAAGTTTCCGAGCAAGGTGAAACAATAACTTTTGCCGATGTAGCTGGTATTGATGAAGCTAAGGAAGAGCTAGAAGAAATTGTGGTGTGTTATATTGGACCTCTTCATTAGTCCAATGGACCATCATGTCTTGCTCAGTGTTCTAAATCCTCTCTGCTAATTCAGTAAAATGATCTTTACAGGCTGATGTTTACTGTACAGGAATTTCTCAGGAATCCAGACAGGTATATCAGACTTGGTGCTCGTCCTCCTCGAGGTGTTCTTCTGGTGAGTAAAGAAAGAAAAACTTAAGATGGAAGTTTATTGCATGGCAACAAGCTGACTGTTCCTCCAATCTCCAGCAAAAATCACCTCTAATTAATTGCACATTTCAACTTTGCTGGCCTCAGTTAAAATAAACTGCATACACATCACTCCACCAATCATCTCATTGTCCTTTTCAATGTTCGCCAGATTGGACAATTGACAAAGATAATATGAGAAAGTAACTGTGAACCCAAAAAATGGAAATTGTTGATCTCTCTAGCTGCTGTATATAGCTGTGTTTCTTTTCTTTTAAATATAAATGCTGTATTTTATCACTCTCGTGCTCTGGGTCTCTCTAATTTTGTTCGTTCTCCAGTTCCTCATCCACTACCAGCATGCATGTCTTTGCTGAAAAATCGTTTGATGACTTGCCTGATCCAAGAGAATAAATATAAGAGGCTGCAATGATTTATTCTATGGTTCAATTTTTTTGTAAGTTCAGTGAGAATTATTTTTGTCTATGTTACAGGTGGGCCTTCCTGGGACTGGTAAGACACTTCTAGCAAAGGCTGTTGCTGGAGAAGCTGAAGTTCCCTTTATAAGTTGTTCCGCAAGTGAATTCGTAGAGTTGTATGTTGGCATGGGTGCCTCCCGTGTGAGAGATCTCTTTACCCGGGCAAAGAAGGAGGCACCATCCATAATATTTATTGATGAGGTAAGATTATGGGAATTTCTATCGTGTTGGGACATTATATCTTAAAAACCAAGGATGTTTTAATGATGGGACATTTTTCCATATGCAGATAGATGCTGTGGCAAAAAGTCGTGATGGAAAATTCCGCATTGTTAGCAATGATGAAAGGGAGCAGACTTTGAATCAGTTGCTCACTGTATGCTTCTTTCTTGAAAGTATTATTCATTCTGAAATTTTCCTGGCCATGTCACTGTGGAAGTTGAAATGTTCGAAATGCATCGCAGGAGATGGATGGGTTTGATAGCAATTCTGCTGTGATTGTTCTTGGTGCAACAAATCGCTCTGATGTGTTAGACCCTGCACTCCGCCGACCAGGAAGATTTGATCGTGTGGTTATGGTTGGTACACTGATTCACTCACATCTTGGCACACATTTTATAGTTCAACAATAACAGATGTCACCACTATTTGTCTCATCTCTGTCTTTAGGTGGAAACACCTGATAGAAATGGAAGAGAAGCCATTTTAAAAGTACATGTTTCCAAGAAAGAACTACCTTTAGGAGAGGATGTTGACCTCAGTGATATTGCCTCTATGACTACTGGTTTTACTGGGTATTTCCTCCCACGACTAATTTTAGATTTTGTGTTTCATTTTTGGCTAAGTTAGCACGAGTGACCTTTTAATTCTTACTTTGTGCAGGGCAGATCTTGCAAATCTGGTAAATGAAGCTGCTTTGTTGGCTGGAAGGAAAAACAAAGTAGTGGTGGAGAAACTTGATTTCATTCAGGCAGTGGAGCGAGCAATAGCGGTATCTCTCTCTCTCTCTCTCTTTCTCTCTGTGTATGTGTGTGAGAGTCGCAGGAAGGTGTTGTGACTGCTGGAAATCTCCTCTTTTTATGATCAATTTCTTGTTTTCTCTGGCGCTGCTTTCCTAATTTGATTTATAGTTTAGACATTTTTATCTGTTGACAAGACATTGACAATTGATATAATGATTTAACATCTCTCATGATTTAGTTCCTTTTGGTGACTTATGACAGTTATTTAAAACTCCCAAAAATACATGTAGGACATCTGCAGAAAGTTTTTGAGTGAATTTTGCCTTGTTTTTCAATGGCCACTGTGTTTATATGTGTTCACACTTGGTGTTAATGAGGTAAAAGCTGATATTAATTCAACAAGAAAAAATCCAGATTTGCTGTCTGTTCTGCATTGAAAGATTGATAGATGAATTGGGGTTTTACTAAAGGAAGTTTTCTTGGGTTTTGATGGAGCAATTTAATATGATACATGATGCTTACAATATCAAAGGATACAAGATTCTATGCTGCACTTTTGGATTTTCTCAAAGCATTGCAACCAAGGTCCCATAGGCATTACATATGGAAGCAGGGTTGCAGTTAAGCACTTGAAATTTCTGCAGAACTATCCTGGCATTGAAAAAAAATTACATAACTATATGGATTTTGGGATTTCTTGTAACCATGAATGTAAGACTCCCCTAAAGTGGGAAATGAAACCGTGCAGGATATTTAATAAGACCTACTTACATCAGCAGACCTTATCTAAGACCCAATAAAAAATAACCCAGCTGATAGCTGTGGACATAATTTTCAAAGTACTCATGACCTATAAAATTTAAGAAAACTTCAACAAAAATAAACAACCAACATGCTTAGCTAAGTATATATAAAATAGGACTCCGTGCTAATTCAACAAGACTGGAGAAGGTCCCTAGAGGCCCTACAGTTAATTTGGAGATGTTAAAGGCCCTTTGTCCTGCAACATTTGGATTCTGATTTTTGCTGCTTTTATCTGTATCTTCAAGTGCTTTGGGCCTGTATATAATGTTGTCTTCCACAAGCTCAGAAAGCATTTTCCAGTGCACTTGCTTGTCTTTGTATTACTCCTAGCTCCTCTGTTTTGCAAGTTTTAATCGTACCATGCTCTTATCTATTCAGTGCACATTTTGTGCTTTCATGGTTGTGGTGACTTTGTGCCTAAGTTACCAAATGTCCTCCCTTCCCTCCCTCCTTAATGGCCAATAAGATTCAGTTATAATTGAAAAGGGAGTTTGTAAACCTTGAGTATAATGAAAGAACTGAACCAATCATTTGTTTTCATAGGGCATTGAGAAGAAGACTGCCAGGTTGCAAGGAAGTGAGAAGGCTGTGGTTGCACACCATGAAGCTGGTCATGCAGTAGTAGGTACTGCTGTTGCTAATATCCTTACTGGACAGCCACGTGTTGAGGTAAACATCACAGGAACACTTTTACTGATTGGTGTAAGTTTATTTGTCATTAGTGAGGCTGCATCCACGGGAATTATGCCACCCTTAATGGCATGTCCATACTGTGTCATATTGTCATGTGCTCGAGGAGATTACTTGAGCTCAAAAGCATTGTTATCATTGATTGCTCACTGCATTTTCTATTTTCTCATGTCTGATTTTCTAATTGGGCTGGAATAGAGACTTTCATGGAGAAATTTTTTATATATGGAATCCTGGGATATCCAAATCCTATCAGCTGTTTATATACTTTATTCTAAAGTAGTCATTGAATTGAATAATCAAATGAGAGACTTTTTTTCTGGACTTCTAGGAAGAAAAACCGATGGAAGTAAATACTTTTAACACTACTGATATCAAAAATTAGTGGATTCTTTTTTATTAGAACTACTGCCTGGATTTTCTTGGGCATACGAACTTACATAAAGTCAGAAATGAGACATCATATTTAGACCACTTATAATTTTCTGAATGGTATATAGAATAGACAGTAACAATTACTTCTTTGCATATCATTAGAAGTTGAGCATATTACCAAGGTCAGGAGGGGCATTGGGCTTTACTTATATACCACCAACAAACGAGGATAGATATTTGCTCTTTATTGATGAGTTGCGTGGCCGCTTGGTTACTCTTCTTGGAGGACGGGCAGCAGAAGAAGTTGTGTAT
The DNA here is from genome assembly GCF_000495115.2 of Populus euphratica. Taxonomy (NCBI): domain Eukaryota; kingdom Viridiplantae; phylum Streptophyta; class Magnoliopsida; order Malpighiales; family Salicaceae; genus Populus; species Populus euphratica. The sequence goes on along the minus strand of NW_011499903.1, from coordinate 247,668 downwards.
TCAGGTCGTGTCTCAACAGGTGCCCTGGATGATATTCGGCGGGCTACTGATATGGCATACAAAGCAGTAGCTGAATATGGTCTTAATCAGACCATAGGTCCTGTGTCTTTAGCAACACTTTCTGGAGGAGGGATGGATGACTCTGGAGCTGCTCCATGGGGAAGGGATCAGGTGCGGTGTTATTTAAAGTTCGCTTCCTTCATCTCATGTAGTATGGTTAAAAACTGACATGAAATTGATTGCCACAGGGGCATCTTGTTGATCTTGTTCAAGGAGAGGTGAGAGCATTGCTGCTATCTGCCCTTGATGTAGCACTTTCCGTTGTGCGTGCTAATCCAACTGTCTTGGAGGGACTTGGTGCCCATCTGGAAGGTAATATTTGACACTAGCTAAATTCAGTACCGTAGTGTTTGGTGCATTACGTTATTGATGCATTGCCAAGTTGGAGTCCATTAATTGACACAAATTCTTTCTAGCAGTCCTTTTGATATGCCAATACCATTGACTATGGTTGATCTTAAAACTGTGAAACTGCTTAGCTGGTATGGCGTATGCCTTTCCTCAATGCATTGCATGAGATACATAGTTTGTATTTGTTGTCAGATGCCATCCAGGGTGCCCAGCCCACAGAAGTTGATCGTAGGTTAGATTCTGGGTTTGCATATTGAATTTTTTATGATACTGGGTTGCTGTAAATTCGGTGTTTGTTATGTTTCGAAGAGTTACCACCTGTAATTTCCATAATGTTCTGACATTTACTCTTTTCAACGGCTTGGTCAGAGAAAGAGAAAGTAGAAGGCAAAGAGCTGCAAGAGTGGTTGAAGTTGGTAGTTGCTCCAAAAGAGCTTGTGCTCTTTGTCGAAGGGAAGCAAGAATCTCTTCTCCCGCTGCAAGCGGGCTCCTAATGAAACAATGATTGTGCTCTCAGCTCTTCATTATCAGGCAAAAGATGGAGCTAGCCTGTACCGCCTCCAGCCATTATAATGTTGATGAACTTAGTGGCATGATCTTTGAGCTCACCCCTACAGCATTGTATATTTCAGTGAGGTAAATTTTTGGCGTTATTGTAATATTTACTGGTCCAAGGGCAGAAGGAATGATGGAAAGCTGCAGATCTGCTGCTGTCGCTGCCGGAGCCTAGTCAAGTCTCTCACCATCTTGACATTACCCCCATGTACACTACTAGTTGGTTTTGAAATCCAGTGTCCGTCGGCAATTATTTCAGGTGGTACAGTTTGAGTACTATGGCAATTGTATCTTTTTTTATTATTATTATTTTCAGTTGTATACATGATTATTCTGTGAAAATATATACATAGTAACAGTCCCACACAAGCTGGTCTGGTAAAGGTCTGAAAAAACGCTGTGCACTGTTTTCCTCACAGGAATTATACCAAGTCATTTCTTTCTTACGTACTCTTGCGTCTAAATATCGGGTGGAACCTGGGATACGAGGATGGAACCCATATTGAAGTGATGCTCTATGCTTTCCGTTTCACTGTAGAGAGGAACTCGATTGGTCAGGTAAATTTGTGACGAAGCTGATCTGCAGTCTAGCAAATCTAGTGTGTACGGGGAATGATAAGCAGGGAAAGACATTTAACTGGAGAACCATTTGATGAAAAACTATAATGGATTCTCGACGAGTTAAGTGAATGAAAATTTCAATGTTTATGAGCCTGGAAGCTCGTTTAAGTCTCTTTTACAGTGCGTGTTTTTATTTATTTTTTTGATACATTTTAAAAATGTTTCTGTCATGAAAAAACATGCAATTAATTATTTTTTAAGTATTTTAATGTATTAATAATAAAAATTCAAAAAAAAATAATATGTCTTTAAATAAAAAATACTATCCGTAGCTATAAATCGGAGTGGTTTATCAGCCAACCAGTGAAAGAGGAGGGAAGGGGGAAGTACAAGACGACTAGTCAAGTGGTTCCTAGACATCTCAGCACTCGATGACTGTCATGTAGAGCGATGGCGATTCATCGCATTGATATTTTTTTTTCGAGTCTAAAATATCAGCGTCGCTTTCGGGAAATGACTCATCTTCCGTCTCTTCCTGCAGGAAAAATCCAGGAGCCTTGAGGACCACACGTCGCTGGCTGCCTCTTCACGAAAATATAGCCTTGGCTTGGGTTAAGAGTTTAATCGAGAGGTGTGTAGCCACAATTTCCTGCAATTCATTACCACGAAAAATGAAGTGGAGCTTATCATGGTTTTGTCTAAAATTCATTATTTAATAATTCAGAGTTTCTAGTTCTCATTGTGTTTCGGAATTTGGAGCAACTCTTAGAAGTTAAGTATATTTCTATATTTCATCTACTAGTTTAACTCATTGATAATTATGGGAGAAAAAAAACATAAAATGCTAAAAAAATTATTCCTTGAATTACCATTCTCGAATAGCTACTATAACTTTTCGAATAAAAAATTATAAAAACATAATGATACTTTACAAAAAATAAAATAAAAATAGTATGATGAAATTGTTATTATTTTTTTATAAAAAATAACTTGACTAATTAAGTAAAGCTAATTAAGGAGATAATATAACTAAAATAATTATGCAAGAATCATCTGATATGCGTGTGTTTTCGGTTGACGAATCAAACTTGGAGTATTTCAAATACAAATAGCCGTACATCTTTACTTTTGGATATCATCAAAGCTTTAGGAAATCTTGAAAAAAAATAATCAGACTTGGGAAATAGACCTGCCCAATAAAGAAAAAAGAACATGAAACTTATAAAAAATGACAAATAAAAAATATAAGATAAGTCGGTTAATTTTAAAAATTCACAAATTATCACATAGAATGTAAATAAAAAAAATAGAGCATAACTAATGATATAAATTATGAATAATAAAATTATATAAAAATATAAGTTTTAAAAAATACACGTAAACATGAGCGAATCTTTTGAACCTTAAGCTATGATTTCAAACTTAGAACTGATTAAATTTTAGATTCAGACCAAATAAAAAAGCTCAATTTTCAACTAATTTAATGTTTATTAGTTAAAATATATTCAATAAAAAACAACATATAAAAAAAACTCTAGTTATTTTAGGAAAAATACATTATAGAAAGCAACTAACTAAAAATAATAAAATTCAATATCCAATTGAATAATACTAAATAATAAAATTTAAAAAACATAGCTTAGATAAAGGAACAAAAAACCGAACAAATTAGGTAGAACCTCTCATACTTGGATTAATTCTTGAAACCCAAAGCCCATGAAATTATAGAACCATGATCAAATAGTAAGCTCAATTTTCTATTCATCTAATATTAAATAATAAAATTAAAAAATATATCAATTTAAAAAATTTGTCGAAGCAATAAAAAATATAGGGATCAAATTTGATAAGAAAAAAAACCTTGACAAGGATGAAATTTTTTATTAAAAACAATTATCACAAATAAAAGAAATAGCAATCAATAGATAAGGACTAAATTTGAAACATTAAAAAAATTAAAAGGAATGGAATTGAAAAGAAATTTTAATTTTATAAATTGTCTTACAAAAGTTATTCCAAATATCAAGAGATGGAATCTGAATAAAAATATAAATTTAAATAATTAGCCAAAACACCTCAATGAAAAATGAAAAATAAAAGGATTAGAGATAATGAGAGTTATTTTTACGACCAACAAAAAATTCTACAAAAAACAAATAAAAAAATAAAACCAAGTTTCCAATTGAATAAATGCAAAACCAATGCAAACTTTAAATCTGGTATACTCTTTAAAACTTCCAACCCATTAAATCTTAAACTTAAGTTCAATTGAGAAATATACTTCTCAACCAAGTTAATATTGAAAGATGAAATTATGAAAAAAAAAAATCCATTTGAATAACTTGTCAGAGTAAATAAAAATAACAATCAAAATAATAAAAAGCATATTTGATAGGTAAAAAAATTCAATGATAATGGAATTGTAAAAAAAATTAAAAAAAAATATCACACAAAACATATAATAATCAAAAGAATAGAATCTAATCTGAAAGATAAAAAATGAAAAGGGGTGAAATTAAAAAAAAAATTTATAATTATCCAAATAAAATAATAATCAAAATAACAATGATTAAATGTTAAAAGAAAAAAAAATAAAAAGGGGTGGTTTGAAATTGTGAAGAGGGTGGCATAAAATTTAAGATGGACAGAGGGAGAAAATGAAAAAAAGATCAAGACTTTTTAAACATCATTAGAAATATTAGCATTTAATGATGGAATGATATTAACCCAACTTATTGGTGTATATGTAGCATGTATCAACAAAGTTTTTTTTTATAATATTAAATATTTATTAAATTAGAAAAATACCCATGTGTTAACTTATTATTAACAAAATACCATGATGAAAAGATATAAACTTCCCTAGAGGATAATTTTGTTAATTTTAAACCTACAAGTAATTAAATAACTTAACTTAAATAGAAAAAAAAAATGAAAAAAAGAACATAAAAGCCCTTGGATTGAGCCATCTTTTTTTTTGCTCCTAGGATATTTAAGAAATTTAGCTATTGTAAAAAAAATTGAAAAGATTAAACTACTCTTAAAAAATTTAAAAATGACATTGAATCATAATAGAAAAATCATTATACCCAAATCTTAGGTAAATGGTTTTTTGAGTTAGGAGAAAATTTATCATAACATTGTTTTATTGAATTTTTTTTATTGGTTTGGGCTATGTTACGGGTCAAATCAAAAAATAATTTCAAATTAAAAAAATATTTAGGTATTGCTAATATTTGTTTTAGTATAATAAGTTTTAAAACTATATGGAGGTCAATTCGATATAATTCTGATTAATTTGGCAAGCCCAAAGACAACCCAAATAATCAGTAAAAGCAAAATTTGTTTCAAAATAAATATTTAAGATGATATATATATATATATAACAAATCAAAATAAATTATAAAACCCAATTTTCAATAAATCTAATGTTGATGGATATAAAAAAATCAATAAAAAAAATATTAGAAAAAATTATCAGACTTGCATCTCGGATCATGAGACTAAAATAATCTAATAGAAATAAAATTAAAATAAATTATGAAACTCAATTCTCAATCAACCAAGTAGTGAGAAATGAAAATTAAAAAAATAATTAAAAAACATTAAAAACCAATCCAAGTTAATTCAAATTATTTTGCTAAACTCTGTTAAAGAATTATATAAATCATATCTTGAGACCTTTTCTAATAACTTAAATTATTGGGTTGAGATAATTTTTTAATATGGTATTAAAGCCTTAATGATTAAGTGGTCACAATTTTAAATCTAATTATTCTTATTTATTTGATAAAAAATAAACACAGGGTAGAGTGAGCATGTGTAAGTTTCAAGTCTAAAAAGTTTTCACTTAAAGGAGACGTTGAGAATAATATGGAACCTTACCTAATTGCTTAAGTTATTCGGTTAAGATGGTTCTTTAATAAACTCGTGACTATAATCATGAGACAAGAATAATCTTATAAAAAAATAAAAATAAATTATAAAACTTAATTCTCAATCAACTCAATATTGAAAAATGAGCTTGATTGTCTAGGCTGACCTTTTTTTATATTAAAGATAGTCACAAAGAGCTTTCAGTTAATAGAAATGTTAGAGAATAATATAAATCATATATTGAGATCTTATCTAATTGTTCAAGATATTAAATTGAAATGATTCTTTAATAAACTCGTGAGATACGAATAATCTCATAAAAAATCAAAATAAATTATAAAACTTAATTCTCAATTAACTCAATATTAAAAAATAAAATTTTATAAAAAATATCAATTGAAAAAAAAACTTGAATCAATTCGTCAAACTTGTATTCTAAATTATGAAATTAAGATAATCTCACAAAAATAATTTAAAAAAATTATAAAGTCTAAATTTAATGTCAAAGATGAAAATGAATTAAAAATTGTAAAAAAAAAATAAATGAAAAAAAACTATTACAGTTGATTCTTTTATTTTTTTTTTAACAACCCTCCTAACTACTGAAGAAATAGACGGATATATTTAGTAGAAAAAAACCATGATTGTTTAACTATGTATTCAAATCCCCTTTTTGGGGCACTCCTTTTATTTTCCGTTCACTATCACCATTCCAAGTCACTTAATTTGGCAAAAAATCAGCAACCACCTCCATAAATTTTGTCGGCTTCCTGCTCCTCTCAAATATTCTAGTGCCACTCCAGTCCATTCCAGTCCTCCTCGTGTGATCAGCACGTGACTGTACTTGGACCCAGTCTTTGGAGAGATATTTAATACCACTTAAGGTGTGAGAGTTATATATTCCACGTCAGCAAGCGTTAACTTTTTATGACCTCCTCTTTGATTCATCACTCCTTGCCTGTGATTTATCAGGTAAGGTAACCGCCCGAGTCCACGTACACAAATACAGAGAGAGATATTTAATTTCTAAAGATTTTTATTTTTTATATTTTTAAATTATTTTAATATGATAATATTAAAAATAAATTTTAAAAATAAAATATATTTATTTTTTAAAAAAAGAAACTCTTGAAGTCCGAAGATATAAAGAAGCACCATCAATCGAGACGAACAAAAAGTAAAAGTACCATAGCCAGCGGGAGTTCCAACTGCCAGGCGCCAACTCAGCTTCTATCGGCACCTCTCCCTCACTCACTCATACAACACATCAACAGATAAGCCTGCCTGCCTACTTCTCCAGTCCAGTCTTCGACGGGTTCGGCTTCATTTGTGATCTTTTCTCTCCATGGCATCTGTCCAAGCTGCTGCTATTTTGACATCCTCAGCTGTAACCAAGAATGGCATCACCACTGCCTTTTTACCACCTGGATTTTCGAGTGCATCAGCAGCAGCATGCAAGAAGGATTTTCGCTCTCTGGCGTCGGGAGCCAGAGCTACTTTAACGTTCGATCCACCACCAGCAACTAAGCAAAAGAAGAACACTGTCGATCCTTCTTCTCCTGATTTTCTTCCTCTTCCCTCTTTTGAACAATGTTTTCCAAAGAGCACTAAAGAATACAGGTCTGCTCCTTCCTTCCCTTTTTTTTTTTTTAATTGATTTCCTTATTCAATCTACGCTCATCGTAAGAACAGGCTTTGTCAACTGGGTCCGTCCACTTATTTGATCCGGTTTGCAGGGAAGTTAAACATGAAGAATCTGGTCATCTCCTCAAAATCCCGTTCCGGCGAGTCCACTTGTCCGGCGATGAACCAAGTTTTGATAACTACGATACCAGTGGGCCTCAAAACATCAGTCCCCGCGTAGGTATGCAGCTTGTCTTGTCTTGTCTATCTTTTAATTTTCGTTTCATCACCTTCCTTACCCTTGCATTAACAATTAACTTACTTTTGTTACTACTTAACAAATTATCGGGAGGGCCAAGATTTTGCATTTTTATATGGGGATGGCCATTACACTAGAACTTATTTTAAAAGCTTCAAATAATAAGGGGATTCTGAAATTTTTGTAAACTTTGGGGGATTTGTCCGTCTAGATTGTTTTTTTTTTAACTGATGCTTGGGTATGCTGTTTTCTACTGTCAGCTTTCTTTTTCTTGAGTGTCATGTCATGGTAGTTTTTGTGGGCTAAGAAAGACAGACTTGTATCATGAAATTAATTTGCTACTGTAAATGAACGGTGTTGTGTCTTCAGGACTTCCTAAGCTGCGTAAAGAATGGGTTGACAGGAGGGAGAAGTTAGGAACACCAAGGTACACTCAGATGTACTATGCGAAACAGGGAATTATAACTGAGGAGATGCTGTATTGTTCTGCTCGTGAAAAGCTTGACCCGGAGTTTGTGAGGTCAGAGGTTGCTCGTGGGAGGGCTATTATCCCTTCCAACAAGAAGCATTTAGAGCTGGAGCCGATGATCGTTGGAAGAAATTTTTTGGTTAAAGTCAATGCAAATATTGGAAATTCTGCCGTTGCGAGCTCTATCGAGGAAGAAGTTTATAAGGTTCAATGGGCAACTATGTGGGGTGCTGATACTGTTATGGATCTTTCCACTGGTCGCCACATTCACGAGACCCGGGAGTGGATCTTACGTAACTCTGCTGTGCCAGTAGGTACTGTGCCTATCTATCAAGCACTTGAGAAAGTAAATGGAATTGCTGAAAATCTTAGTTGGGAAGTCTTCAGAGACACCCTGATTGAACAAGCCGAGCAGGGTGTAGATTATTTCACAATTCATGCTGGGGTTCTGCTGCGGTACATCCCTTTAACTGCAAAGCGCATGACAGGAATTGTTTCGCGAGGAGGATCAATCCATGCCAAGTGGTGCTTAGCTTATCACAAGGAGAACTTTGCATACGAGCATTGGGATGACATCCTTGATATATGCAATCAATATGATGTGGCCCTGTCAATTGGTGATGGACTGAGGCCTGGGTCCATATATGATGCCAATGACACTGCTCAATTTGCAGAGCTTTTAACTCAAGGGGAACTGACTCGTCGGGCATGGGAAAAGGATGTACAGGTAATCATTTATCAGTATATATTTTAGGACTTCTAAGCTTCATGCAGGAGCTATGCAACAAGGAGTATTTTTGTGGAAGTATAGACTTCATGTTTACTGTTTAAATGACACTATTTGGTTTTCAAATCTTTTTGTGTGCTTGGTGTAAATATTAGTGGCTTTCATGCATTGAACCAACAAACCAGAGATGACACAGATGGATTCCCAAGATTATGTTTTAATTAGCAGAGCATTTAACTTTTTTCCAGCCATGCTTCTTTCTGAAAGATCAACTGCTTTCTTTTTGGTTTTAATCTGTGACCTACATGTTCATGTACTTTTCTAGGTTATGAATGAAGGGCCTGGACATGTTCCCATGCACAAGATTCCTGAGAACATGCAAAAACAGCTAGAGTGGTGCAATGAAGCTCCTTTCTATACTCTTGGACCTCTAACAACTGACATTGCACCTGGATATGACCACATCACCTCTGCTATTGGCGCTGCCAATATTGGGGCTCTTGGCACTGCACTTCTCTGTTATGTCACACCAAAGGAGCACCTTGGACTGCCAAACAGAGATGATGTGAAGGCTGGAGTTATAGCGTACAAGATATCTGCTCATGCTGCTGATTTGGCAAAAGGTCACCCTCATGCGCAAGCCTGGGATGATGCTTTAAGTAAGGCAAGATTTGAGTTCCGATGGACGGACCAGTTTGCTCTGTCATTGGACCCCATGACGGCCATGTCCTTCCATGATGAAACCCTCCCATCAGAAGGTGCAAAAGTGGCACATTTTTGCTCCATGTGTGGGCCTAAATTCTGCTCTATGAAGATAACAGAGGATATTCGAAAGTATGCAGAGGAGCATGGTTATGGTAGTGCGGAAGAAGCTGTGCAACATGGGATGGATGCCATGAGTGCTGAGTTCCTGGCTGCTAGGAAAACTATAAGTGGAGAACAACATGGTGAAGTTGGTGGAGAAATTTATCTGCCAGCAAAATACATCAGTTCCTCTGACAGATGAAGGTAAGCTTTTGTGCAAATACTAGAAAGAGCATCAAAGTATATGAAGTGCTTCTTGTTAATACTGTAACCAACCCTCTAACCATGGAGAAATGACTCCCCTTAGGCAAATGCTGGCAATAAATGCTGAGTATGTGGCCAACTTATGATCTAAGTGCACTTTCCATTTGCAGTAAATGGTCATGAATGCTACCAATCGAAGGGCTTTGGTTGCACCAAATATATTGTGTTCAAATATTGTTCATATTTGTGCTGCTAATGCATATCCTGTCAATAATAACCTAGTCCTTTGCTCATTACTGCTAATACATAGAAAATGCAAACCTTTTTCACTAGGAAGTTTGTGGAATTTTCTTGCAGGAAACATGCGCATGGGGAGTTTCTGTAAACAGCCTTGCAGGCCTGATGCATCCTTGCTTGTCAAGAACAGCAATATCTGGTCTTAGCTTTTAATAAGTGGGTAAGTTGATGGTTCAGTGTGTTTGGTAGCTTGGGGTCATTTATGTTTGTTGTGCTCCATGTCTCTGTTGCAGTAATAAAATGCAGTCGCTATATTTTCCATAAAAGTTTATCTTTTGCAATTTTGTTAACGAAAGAAAGCACCAGGGGTGCCTGTGCCCTGCTTTAACACTGGCCATCTGGCTGGAGGAGGCAGCTGCCAGGCTGAGAAAGTCCCTTTGAACCTGAACAGGATAATGCCTGCGTAGGGAGTGTGCATTTTCTTTTCCATTTTATTTTCTTGCACAGGTAGGCACACCTTCCTTCCATGGCTCGGGCTAGCTGATCCATGTGTGCAGATTCATCGTCAAGCCCAAGTTAACCACCTTGATGGCTCAGATGTTACCAACGGTAGTCGTCTTCAATCGTCAACCATTAATATAAAAAGTAATAAATTGCTTAAGCTTCCACTACAAGATCCTTGAAGGTTACTCAAATATCATTGCTATGAAAATATAGAGTAGATTTGATAAATAATTGAACTGTAGTTTGATCATTAATTATTGCCCTCTTAGCACGGAACACTCCCTTCTCTTAGAAAAATGTTTTGTTCCTTCCCCCCCTTAATGCCTGCCTGATGTTTTTTTTTTTTTTTATATATATCAGGGCTTGTTTGGGGGCGTGGATTAAAAATATAGTTGTGTCTCTTTTTAAAGTATTTGTTTATTAAAATGTTTTAAAATAATATTTTATGTTAATATCTCTGAAATTAACATAAAATATAAAATAATGATAGATTTTAAAATCATGTGAAATTTGATATTATCAATCATTTCCTTAATTTTGATTTTCTTATATAAATAGATATTACATCCAGTTGAATTTTTATATTTTTATATTATTATTTATTATTTATTTTCTTACAAAGTATATTTCTCTATGCTGACATTATCATTAGACGCTAATCATATCACAATCACGTTTTACTAACGCTAATCATATCATCAGTAGAGAAAAAAGAAAGGAAAGGAAAAAACTCTTAAACAAGGTTAGTTAGTTTGATCAATCCATATACTTGCTTTGATGATTAAACGTGTTTTGAAAAAAATTAAGTTAAATTAAAAAATTAAATTAAATTAATATTTTTTTTATTTTTAATACATTGATATTGGTATTAAAAAAATAATTTTAATAATAAAAATATTATGTTAATATATTTTTAAATTAAAAGCATTTTAAAAATTAATTTTTATCGAACCCTGGCTAAAAAGCGGTACAAAGAAAAGCGGTACTTAGTAGGGTAATAATATTTTTTTATTGATGGTCATACTTCATAGGGTAATAATATTTTTTTATTGATGGTCCATATCTTTTATTTATCGTATGTATTTTGGATAAAAATTAAAAAATATATATATATATATTATTAACATGGGTGTTCGGCCAGCTTGTGCGCATTATGACTAATTCCACGGGCCCTAAAGTTAACGATCATATAAGCCTCCAGTGGTTATCATATGAGCAATTAAGCCAAGTATTTATTACTTGGCCACTACTTAAATGATTAAAAAAATTAAAAATTAAAAATATTATGTTATATAAGCAATCAAGTTAAGTATTTATCATTTGGCCACTTAAAAAAATTAAAAATTAAAAATATTATCTAAATAATTAAAAAAATAAAAAATAAAAAATATTATTTCGAGGTGACATTGCCAAATCAATTGAGTAGAGAATTGACGAGTCTCCACTTTCATACTCCACAGTTTCGACACTTCCCTTCAACCCTTCGATGAAAACACTAAATGGGACCATATAAAAAATATTAAATAAAGCCAAATAATCATAACTAAATAAGAAATAATAAGATTGATAATTCTTAAATTAAGTAAAAAAACAATATTATCAAGCATAGTATCTGATTTACTAAATGAGTTAAAAAAAAAACTAAATAGAAATGAATAGAACTCAAAAAACAAATATTTTTCCATAAGAACCCTCCTATATTAAATACCTTCAAATCATCTTTGCCAGCCACAAAAATCAACACCCTCTTGCGCACCTAATCCTAGTAAGATCCTCAGGATTCATCGTAAATGAATTTTTATATCAATTGAAAGTTTTTTTTTAAATTTGTGATATTTGATCTTAATCTTAATGATATTTGAATAGCAAATCTTTTAATTATTTCTTTAACAAATTAAGCTTAATTAGATTTTATATTAAAAAAACAACCCTATAATTAAGATTTATAATGCTATTTCTCTTATAAGAGTTAATTTAAAATAAATATCAACTTAATAATATTTAAAGGGAAAAAACCCGCGTCAAAAGATAAATCTTAAATAATCCTTTTTTAATGGCATTTTAAGCTGACGATAGGAGGGTAAGATTGCATAATGTTGGATACTTTAGGATTCGATTTAGTTGAGTGGATCTGCATACAAATACACGATATCCAGTTGTTCTTTCTTTTTATTTTTTCGCGCCATCAAACTCTTCCTTTTCCTTATGCTTCTCGTCGCGTTCTCATCCTGAACCTTGAGCGCACGTGCAAACCACCACCAGGAAAGAAAAATCTCATGGCTTCCCCAAAGCCTCTCCATCTCGAGATCACAATAATCTCTGCTAAACACCTCAAAAACGTCAATTGGCGAAACGGCGATCTGAAACCCTACGCCACCTTCTATCTCGACAACTCGGACAACCGACTCGCAACTCATGCCGACGACTCACTCTCAACGCGCCCCGTCTGGAACGAACGATTTACTATCCCCATAATTCGCCACGATTCAGTCCTCACTCTCGACGTCTTCCACTCCAAGCCATCCGAAACCCCCAAACCTCTTGTTGGCACCGTGAAATTTCCACTGAGTCAGCTCCTCGACTCGGACGAGACAACGTCCTACTCGGTCCGCACACTCGAGCTTTCACGTCCCTCTGGCCGTCCACAGGGTAAAGTCCTGGTGAAACTGGAGGTGAAAGAACGGCCTTTGCCTCCTCCTGTGCAGGATTACCATACTGCCCCTAATTATAGCCATTATTACAACCCTGCCCCTGTTCAACCTCCCGCACGTGACTACAGGGAATGCTCTCCCTCTCCATACGGCTACACCGATCAGTACGGTTACTACCCTGCTTGCTATCCTTCACAAACTCCCCTACCATCTCGACCTCTGTTCAATCGAGCATCCAATAACAGTTTCCCGGGTGGGCCTTCTGCTCCCGTTGATCTATCTTGCCAACCATCACCATTGCCCTACGATCACAAGCCACCACAGCCGGTGTTGTTGCAAAAGACATCCAATTACGGAGTGCCAAGTGGACCATCGGCTCCCGTCGATTATTCATATGGGAAAGGTAGTGAGCGCGAGATCAGTGGGGCAATCGGAGGGTTAAATTTGGAGGAAGGGAGCAACTATGAGATAGATAAAGTTGCTGCTGATGAAGAGAGTCACAGCAACTACCGTCGTGAGTATTAAAAGAATTGAGATGATTGCCGGAGTGCCAAGTGGACCATCGGCTCCCGTCTATTATTCATATGGGAAAGGTAGTGAGCGCGAGATCAGTGGGGCAATCGGAGGGTTAAATTTGGAGGAAGGGAGCAACTATGAGATAGATAAAGTTGCTGCTGATGAAGAGAGTCACAGCAACTACCGTCGTGAGTATTAAAAGAATTGAGATGATTGAGAGAGTGAAGGTATATTTTTAAGTTATTTATGCTCGCATTGTGGCCTTGCTTGATGAATGTACTTTTGTATATATGCGACTAATGACGATAACCACTGGATGCTGCCCTCAGTTTCCTGTTGTGTTTTGATTATTTCTTTTGTTGTGTGCCTGTTTCTTTTATTTCTGTTATGATGTTCGGCGCTAAATTGAGTTTTAGGGCCGCTCTTTAATATGTTTAATTTGCATAAAGAGCTTGTACTTGGGTGCTCCATTGGTTGTTAATTATGGTGTAAAACGACTTGAGTATGGTTCGTGCATGATTAAAGTATGGTGGGGGAATCTAAGATAATATTTGTTCATTAAGTATTCTATTGTCAGTGTTTTGCTCATGATTTCTTCCTTTGTGGTATCTTGGTTTTAAGACGTTTTCTTGTGAGATGGCTGCTGGTGTGTTGAGCTTGGTGGGAATGTAGATTACATTGAATGACAATGGGTAGATGTGCTTGTGCTTCCATGGGTCAAGTTTGTTTTGCATATGGTATGCCACTATCAGAAACTTATAGTTGTGGAGTCTTTGGTGTGGAACTACAAATGTTGCACTACATGTGTGTAGAAAATAACATGGCTTTGTGATCTGCGATCAACAGTTTGTTCTTAAGGAAATTGACAAGTTCAACCATGTCTGCTATAGAAAAAAGACGGTTTCTTCTGAATTGGCAATGAGTGACACTCTGTGGTCTGCAGGCTTGCACCCATGGTTTTACTCCTATTGCTTTAAATCTTTTATTTTATGGAGTTGTTAGGTAGATTTTGTGAGAGAGTGTTTTCCAAGGTGATTTAGTGAATTTTCTTGCTTCTGAATTTGATGTATGTAAGAGATTATCTGTGAGGAGTTGAAGAATTGCGAGTGGTCATAGGTAAATGTGACTTAGGGAATTGAAGATGCTGGGGCCAAGACTGGGTGGATTTCAGGATTAATGTCGATGAAAGGATATTAGAAGTAATATTGAAGCAAAATTTTGGCTTTAATCAAATTGGAATGCAAAATCATGATTTTGGTTGCCTACTGGTAAGAGGTGTGGGAAATGGTGGTTTTAAATTGCGAGTCATGGTGTTTTTCATTGATCAGGTAAGGGTCAGCAGAGCAGCTTAGAGTCAATGGCATGAGTTGATTTTAGCTATATATATTTTTTGCCTCTTAAATTACCGAAATATAGCTGCAATGGATTGCTAAATGCTGTTTCAGTAGGAGACTGCATTTAAGAAATTCAGGATACGGAGTAATAATCTCAAGCATGGGATGGATACTTTCAGAAGAGCTTGGTAAAAGCCTATGAGTGAAATCCAGTCTAGTCATGAAGGCTAAATTGGCATGCGCAAATGGCAAAACTTTCCCTTCTTTCTTCAACTCCTGTTCCTCTCCTTTCAGAATAGAACAAGGCTCCACGTTTTGGTGGTTTTATATTTTCTGTAGCATATCGAAAACTCTATCTTGTAGCTTCCTTTATATTCCTGTTTTTATCATCCAAAAAAATTCCTAGCGGTGCTGTGATGCGTGATTTTACTACTGCTAACAGATGGGGGTGGGCCGAAAATCATGTAGGAAGTAGTCTGCCCCCGTTGCCTGATAAAGGGGCCGTGATTGATTGTCGATTTCCCAGTGGAGGAACTATCGAGAGGCAATTAATTGAAATGATTTAGTGGATTAAAATGTAAGAAGGAAAGGATTTTGCTGTAAAGAGATAGCATTTCCCAATTGAAGGACCGAAGAAGAAATTCTGTTGTCACCTGAGCAATCGATTCACTATTTCTAGGGGCCTCCTACTCTTTGAGAGAAATGTTGGCACCAAACTCTCAGCGCGCTAAGAGTACTAGCAACGAATCCACGTACATTGCAGGAGGTGAAGAAGGTCTTATTCTCCTTTCATCGCTTCGGAATTTAAATAATCCGAGTACCCTTTATAACAATCCATGGTGGCACCAAACACGTGTAGTGCTCTTTGTTTCTGCTTTAGTCAAACTAATAAATAGTTCATTATCTTAATTATTTGGAATAGTTCTTTTTTATTCAATCATTTTCCAACTGAGACATCTTCTTTTTAATTGACAGAATATTTAAATATTGTAACACGGGTTCATTTCATTGGTAATATATATATATATATATATATATATATTCTAAAGCATTTTTATTTGAAATTAAACAGCAAAAGGAAAGAGGAATTCTCTCACCGGTTAGAACATTTCCAATCTAAAATGCTATTTTGAAAAGTTAAATTAATAAAATAATATTTTAAATAGTATAAATATAATTTATTTTACTATATCTATTTCAATGGAAAAAAGCTATTTAAAAAACCATTTATATTAGAGTAAAAAAAAATAAGTATTTTATTATTTACATGATTTCAACCATTCAGGTTTAGAACATTAGACTCAGATGATATATATCTACTCAGATGATATATATCTAAATTAAGTAAACAAAAGAAAATATTGCATAACTTAAAAAATCTTGTGATTTGATATTCAATCCGGTCAAAACCAGTCACATTGGCTTCCCTCTTGAAGTGTGTAAAACAAGCAAAGAAAAGCTAAAATATTAATTTTTTATTTTTGGCTATCCATTTACCTTTTCCATTGGAGATGCTCTTATAGCCTTGGTTCTAAAGCTTATTACAATTCAACTGTCTTTCTAGAATTGTAGCAGCTGTTATAATTTAAAATATTTTTAAAGTATTTTTTATTTAAAAATATATTAAAATAATATTTTTTTTAAAAAATTAT
>NW_011499903.1:198409-231272 GCF_000495115.2 Populus euphratica | reverse complement strand
TATTTCAAAATGATTTAAAAATATAAAAAAATAATTTTTAATAAAAAAATTTTAAAAAATATGATTTCAATCATTCAGGTTTAGAACATCAGACTCAGATTATATATATCTAAATTGAATAAACTCAGATGATATACATCTAAATTAAGTAAACAAGAGAAAATATTGTATAACTTAAAAAATCTTGTGATTCGATATTCAATCCGGTCAAAACCAGTCACATTAAATTTTAAAAAAAAAAATACTTTTGGATACACCAGATTTTGGGCTTCGTGTTGAAGAGAAGAATTTTTTTCAAAATTTTTTATCATCAACTTTTTCAGAGGTACAAAACACAGCCATTGTTATAAAAAAAAAACATTAAAATGCTAGAAAAAACATTCAAAACAAACCCTAAAGTCACAGATTCAAAAGCAGCAAAGCATCCAAGTATCATGTAATAAGATTGAGAATTGGTGGAAGAAGAGTGAGAATAAAAAGAACAGTGTCCCGGACAGGGAAAAGGATTGTGAAAGTTAAGTAGAAGAAGAGCTGCTGCAAAAATAAATCCCTAGCCCTGCCATTGAAGTAAATACTCTTTATATATAAATAGATATAAGTGGGCATTAATATGAATGGACTGAAGTTTTGCTTTGAATTTACTGGCCCTATAAAAAGCCTATAATAGATATGAGTGGACTATAAGTTATAAGAAGATTGTGTTTATATTTGAGCGTGTGTTTTGTCATTAAATTTCTTAAACTTATAAAAAGTTTTTTTTGTAAATTGACTCTTCTGATTCGAGATTGATTCGAGATTCTAAGTTGGTCTAAATAAATATTAAAATTATGTTTTAAAACTATGGTTATAGTTTGATTGCAATAATTTTTTAATAGGAAGTGATAAAATTTAAATTTAAATTAGAATTAAAAAGTGAATGGGTGAATATTAAAAAGAATAAGGAAAATTTTGATGAGAATAGGAAGAAAATAATATATTAAGTCTAAAGTTAAAAGATGTGTGAATTGTTTTTTTTCCACTCTTATTAGTATTATGGATTACTTATTAGATTTGTGAATTACAATAATAATCTATAATGTTAGTTTTTTAAAAAAATTTATAGGCCTGTTGATGATTATGATGATTTTTTTGATATGAGTGGACTATAAGTTATAAGAAGATTGTGTTTATATTTGAGCGTGTGTTTTGTTTCTTAAACTTATAAAAAGTTTTTTTTTTAAATTGACTATTCTGATTCGAGATTCTAAGTTGGTCTAAATAAATATTAAAATTATGTTTTAAAACTATGGTTATAGTTTGATTGCAATAATTTGCAATAATTTTTTAATAGGAAGTGATAAAATTTAAATTTAAATTAGAATTAAAAAGTGAATGGGTGAATATTAAAAAGAATAAGGAAAATTTTGATGAGAATAGGAAGAAAATAATATATTAAGTCTAAAGTTAAAAGATGTGTGAATTGTTTTTTTTCCACTCTTATTAGTATTATGGATTACTTTGTGAATTACAATAATAATCTATAATGTTAGTTTTTTAAGAAAGTTTATAGGCCTGTTGATGATTATGATGATTTTTTTAATTTTTTAATTTTATTTTTTAATACTAAATTGATTAAAAATTAAGTTTTATAATTAGTTTTGTTTTATTGCCTATAAGATTATCATAGTCTTAAAACAAAGTCACAGTCTTGGTTTGATGTTTTATTTTGTGATCGTCTATTTTTGTTATCATATAGTTAAAATAAACAATAATTTAAAAAAAAAAACAAGTTATTAATTTCAATGAAGTCTATTGTATAATTTGTGAGTTTGACGTGTTGACTAGGGATACCCAATTCACAGGTTAAATAGGTTTACTCATTAACTATGATATTTTTTCACATTTTTTGATCCTTCAATTTTTCTAATTGTTTTTTTTATCTTACTCTTCTTCAATAGTAGATTGGTTAATAAATAGAATTCATGATTTATTTATTTTTATTTTTTATAGGGTTATCATAATTTTAAATAAATATTTTTTTTAGAGTTGATGTTCTATTTTGAAAGCATCTAATGTTATCATAAAATTAAATAAAAATAATTTTTATTAAAATAAAATTATTAAACTCATTAAAATTTATGACCTAGGTTGGAGCACCGAAGTGGATCCAATCTGACATAATTATTAAACTCATTAAAATTTATGACCTAGGTTGGAGCACCGAAGTGGATCCAATCTGACCTTTTTTTAATATATATAAAAAAACTTGTTTCTTAAAGTTTTTCTAAGTTATATTAAGTTTACCTATCAAATCTGATATTTTTTCTATATTTTTTGGTCCTTTAATTTTTTTTAATTTTTTTTATCTTAATCTTCTTCAATAGTGGATTGTTTGATAAATAGAATTCAAGATTTATTTATTTTTATTTTTTATAGGGTTATCATAATTTTAAATAATTTTTTTTAAAGTTGATGTTTGATTTTGAAAGCATCTAATGTTATCATAAAATTAAATACAAATATTTTTTTTTAAATAAAGTTATTAAACTCATTAAAATCTATGACCTAGGTTATAGGGAACATAAGTTGATCTAATCTGACATTGTCTTAATATATATAAAAAACTTGTTTTTTTAAATTTTTTTAAGTTATGTCATGTTTTTATCGATTATTTAAGTTGTCTTTAAATCCATTAAATTAAATAATTCACTTTGAAACAGCTCTCACATGGTTTAATTCGAAACTCGAGTTATGCAAAACGTTGAGTTGACAGGTTTTAAAATTAAATTGCTTGGTTGAATTTAATGATATTTTTAAAAAATATTTCATACTTATAATAATTTTTTTCAAATTTAGAAAAAAAAAGTATAACTTGTAGCGGAGCATGGGTGAATATAATAGTATGTATAGGCCCCGTTTGTTTGTTGGAAAATGATTTTTTTTAAAGTGAATTATAAAAAAGTGAATTTTAGAAAAATAAATTATTTTTCTATATTTGATAGTGTAATGAAAAATAAATTGGAAAACACTTTTCAATTTCTAGTGTCATGAAAAATAAGCTGGAAAATAATTAACCAAATTTAATATAATTAACAAATAATATGATATTTTAAAAGTTTTAAAATTTTTAGAAAGTATTTTTCATTCAAAATAAAAAAAAATGCTTTTTTAAAAACTAAGATAAATTCTTTTATTAATTTTTTTAATAATAAATAAATATAAAAAAATTTAAAAAATTATTTTTAAAATTATTTTTCGACAAATAAACACAGTCAAAGTAAAAGAAGTATTTTTAATTTTAATTCTTATTTTAAAACGTCGTCGTAGCATAAACGGAAACGCGCCAGGTTGTTTTAACGATCACGGAACTCCATTCCGAGACTGCCGTGACGCTACCTTTTCCCCCCAAATAGAGCCAAATAGTGAGACTGTAACTAAAACCCTAGGAGATCAAGACCACCAAATCGAAATTGATCATCTTGCAATTCAGTCTGTAGAAGAAGAGATATGGATAGCGAGAACACCGAAATCTATCACGAGAAGCAGAAATTGCAATTTTGCCTCTTACATGCCCTCAACAATCTCTTCCAGGTACTCAAAAATACAAATCACCCACCCCTGTTCTCTCTCAGCAATTACTATAAGATTGCCAAACATGATGCAAAAAAATTTGTCCTTAGTTTAGAAGATTCAATTTTGCTGTTTTTTTTTTTAATATAAAACAGCAATATTCCGACAATTTATTGCTTAGAATTTAAAATAAAATAAAAAATTATAACGTTTTTCTGTTCATCCATTTACTCTGGAAGTAGTGCTATTTGGTTAGTGATAAAGCCTTACAAATTGATGATATCGAGATTTCTTTTTTTCTTTTCTTTAATTTTTCAGCAACAGGAGGCATTTACTCGAGCGAGATTGAATGAAATTTCTGGGAAACTTGTTCTTGATGATCCCAGCAAAAAGACTTGGACACCATTGTCTATAGTCTTCAAGCCTCACCATAATGCTTTTACTGGAAATTACGACATTAATGTTTTAATTGCCGCTCTTGAAGAGAAAGACAAGACTGTTGTCTGGCATGACCGGAGGAATGCAGCTTCCACTATTGATCTTGATGGGGCTGATGATAGTTTGTTTGGTATTGTCCTCAATGTTCCAGCTAGACGGTATGCATTGCTTTGGAAGGGTAGGCATTGGATTACCATGAGAAAGATTGGTGGGGTTTGGTATAACTTGGATAGTGATCTTCCTAAGCCTATGCCCTTTGAAGGTACTCGAGAGGTTAGGGGATATTTGGATTATGTTCTAAGTAATGGTGGAGAGGTTTTGCTTGTCATGAGCAAGAAAGAGTGAATCTTTCTTTTATTTTAAGTTTTGGGTTGGGGTAGAAGTAGAAACTTCGAATGTCTATAATATGTCTATAATTGTATACCAGTTCTCTTGTAATCACACAGAGTAATTGTATGTTGATTTATGTGTGTTTATTTCATATTGCCTCTTGTTATTTCTTCGGGAATCTATGGGAGTTGCTAAGCAGTTTATGTGGTATCAATTTTTCTTAAGACATGAGTTGCTGATGAACCATACGATGTTGAATAGGGTGGATAATGTTACACTTGCATCCTGTGTATTTGGTTTATTTGATGTTTTCTTTGCATGTGTTAGCTTAAATGCCAGCAATTAGAGGTATGCATTCCATGGTCTGGAGTTGAAATGTTAGTCTTTTCAGAACTGAATTCTGTTTGGCAGCTTGGTGCGAAGATCATTTTTCTGATTTTAGCAGTCTCTGTGCTTTGGTTTCAAATGATTTGGGGTTGAATCAAATAACATATTTTGGAAGCTCTCACTGTTGCAGATCTGACTCTGCTGCTTGCGAAACTTTTCTGGTTAGTTCTGTGGTGTCTTTAACCCCATGTAATTTATGCCTGAAATACAATCAATTCAAACTGTTGTTAGTCATGCCATTTGTACTCCATGTTTTTTTATATGTTTTTGTGTAGAAGCTTTTTTTTACAATCATATCAGTTGATTTTCATTTAGTTTGCTTAGATGGAATTGCAGTTGAAATATGCTTTAGAGTGTTTATGTTTCTACAAAAAATCTAATTTCTCTTCTCTGTGGTGCTAAACATGTTTGTGCTCATGGTCTCAATCTAGGAAATTGTCAGGACATTTTTCTTTGAATAAAATAACCAGTTGCATAAGCAAGATCTAATCAAAGTAGTGGCTGGAGAATAGGTAGTTAATCTAACTTCACAGTTAATGTTTCTCTATTTGGATAAGAAAAAAGTACATGTATGGATGCCACTGCAAAATTTCATGCATTGATCTTAATGCGTTATTTGTCATGTTAACTCTTTCTTCTAGTATGTATTCTTACCCTTTTTTTGTCTCAACCTACATGAAGGGTTCTCTTTCTTGATGGTTCGAGTTTGGAAGTTTAGGCGTTTTGTATCCTGAATTTATCCAGGTTCATATCATTTTAGCAGATTGTCATAGCCTTTTTTTATTGGTCACAAAATGAAGAACGACATTGTTACAACTAAGAAATAGCGTGCAACTGAGATGGTTATCCTTAGACAGTTAATGGTGGGCAGGTGCAAGGCACGTGAGGAAATTGTTAGGAATCAGTTGGAGTTAGTAAGTAGTTAGAATAAGCCTATAATGCATGTTGAAGGGTTTTGAAAAGTAATAACAGAATAATTTGTCCCTTAAATCTTTGTTCTTCTCTCTGTTTCTTCCTATTTCTTCATTTCTTGTTAAGCTAAGCTTAACAATCGGTATCAGAGTTACAGCGAACGGTAATAAACTCAAAGCCATCACCTAAAATGGCAAGAATCTATGGCTGAAAGTAAAGAACGTTGGCTGGAGCAAGGCACCAAGATTGATAAGCTGGTTCTACATATGGAATCAATATCCTCACAGTTCCAACACTTCATTGCTTCCCAACCAGCGAGAAAGGAAATTGGAACCAGTTCACGAGGTATTTTAACTGCTTCAGAATATGATAAGGACACAGGAATGCCTGCCTTAGCTGAAAGAATAGCATCGAGACATAAGAATCAGTTCAGAAGTGATCAAATGATAAGGCAAGAACCTCTTAAGATTGGATACAGCATACCATTGCCAAGGGTAGAGTTGCCAACATTCAAGGGAGAGAATCCTCGAAGGTGGTTACAAAAATGTAGGAAATATTTTAAGATCAACTTGCTACCTGCACACCAACAGGTAAAAGTGGTCTCATATTTCTTGGAGAGTAAGATTGATGTGTGGTTCGAAGGACTAGTACAAGAGAATGATTTATGGATTGACTGGGAGGAATCTTCCATACTCTTTGTGGATGGTTTGGCAATAAAGAAGACATCGTAAAAGAATTCAGCAAACTGATCCAAGATAGAAGCAAACTGATCCAAGATAGAAGTGTGAATGACTATATCAAACAATTTGAAGAACTAAGATCATTGATGAGTGTTCGTAATCCATTCTTGGCAGAATCCTATTATGTCTCTAGCTTTATTAGTGGGTTGAAGGATGATATTAAATTGATATTAAAGATCTTGAAACCTTTAAAGGTGTTAATTGCATTTTAACAAGCCAGATGGCAGGAGAAGTCTTAATAATGCATTAATTAAGAGGACCAGATCAATACAACCTAGTAACACTATATTCAATGGTGGAAGAGTAATAAGTCGTGTTCCATCCACAGTTTTTGGTCCAAATTGGATTGAAGGAGTGAAGCCTCATTTGGATAGCTTAAACAGAGAAAAAAACTAGGGCAGTGCTTTTTAAGTGTGGTGACAAATACATACTTGGGAATAAATGCAGTGCTAAGGGCTTACATATGATAGAAAGGATAAAGGAAGAGGAGGACGAAAGAAACAAGGAACTAGAAGGCACAGTCTAGGATGAACACAAGGAGACGAATCAGATAGATGGATTTAGGCTGTCACTAAATGCCTTAACAGAAAAATGATACCTACAATACTATTAAGATTAATGAAAATTGTCAAGGAAAGGACCTTGTAATTTTAATAGATACTGAAAGCACCCGTAACTTCAACTTCATAGATGGAAGCACAATTACAGAGTTAAATGCTAGTACAAGTAAAACCACTCATGCTATATGATATGTATAGTCTTGGATTTACTTAGTTTATGCAGAGCTATGAATTTAAGGCCAACTTGAAAATGTTGAAATTAGACAGATATAATATAATGTTGTAATTGAATTGGTTGAAAAAGTATTCTCTAATGCTCTTAACTTCATGAAGTTGTGATTATTGTTTGAAAAAAATAACGACAATTAAATAGTAGAGAAACTTAGTGTAGTGGTGTTGTAATTCCAACTATTATTCAATTTTAAGCATGAGTCCCTTTGAAGTTCTCTATGGTTATACCCATCCATAGAGGGAGTGGTTAGTGCAAAAGCGTACTCCAATAGCTATGGTGGAGGAGGTGTTATAGAGAAGGGCAAACATGGATCACACACTGAAGAAGCAGTTGGAAATGGCAAAGCACAAAATGAAGCAACTAACTGACAAGAATCGATCTAAGAGGGAATTTTCAGAGGGTGACTGGGTTTTTCTAAAGCTGCAACCATGTAGTCAAAACATTATTGCATTAAGGAAGAACCTTAAGCTCAATCCTAGGTATTACGACCTTTATCAAATCAACAAGAGGATTGAAATTGTGGCCTATAAGTTGAAGCTACTAGAAGGAAGCTTGATACATCCAATGTTCCATGTATCTTTACTTTAAAGAAAAAAAAAAGATTGGAGATGCAACAATCATGTCTTCTAGGTTGCCAATATCAAAAAAGAAGGGGCAGATACAGATCATGCCTATAGCTATATTGGATAGGAAACTGATGAAGAAGGGTAATAAAACAGCAACCACAATATTAGTTTAGTGGTCCAATCTCTATTTAAAAGACAACTTAAAAAGATCTCTAAAAACAGTTCCTAAAATGTCGTACACTACTCATGACAGATATAACTGAGCATTCTTGTGGATAAGAATGCATTCAAGGGAGGAGTATTATTACAATTAAGAAATAGTATGTAATTGAGATAGTTATCCTTATCCTTGGGGGGTTAATGGTGGGTAAACACAAGGCACGTGGGGAAGTCGTTAGGAATCGATTGGAGTTAGTTAGTAGTTAAAATAAGCCTGTAATGCATGTTGAAAGGTATATAAGGATAAAGAGTTTATATATGGGTAATGAAAAGTAATAACAAAATCATTTTTCCTTTGTGATCTCATGTTCGAATCTTTAGTTGTTCATATGATAACCACTAGAGGCTTACATGGGCGTTAACTTACAAGCTCGTGGGGTTAGTCGTGGTATGCGCAAGCTGATCCGGACATTCATGTTGATCTAAAAAATAAAATCATTTCTCCCTTAAATTCTTGTTCTTCTCTCTGTTTCTTTTTGTTTCTTTATTCCTTGTTAAGCTAAGCTTAACAATCATCCAGGATATAAAAAAAATATTGTATTAAAAAAGTGTCTCAAGTCAAAAGTTTTTAAATTATACATTCAAGATGATCCCACCAAGCAAAATTTACTAAAAGACTACTTTATCTAGAACAACCCTTGAAGAATAAAAAATTAAACCATATAATACAAAAACAAAAAAGACAACAATAAAAAAAAAAAGTTTGACATATTAGGGTTAGCACATCAAAAACCTTAATTTGAATTTTTATTTTTGAAAAGTTGATATGTTCAGTTTCTCTAGAATGTTTATAATTTTTTCAACAGATCAAAAAACTAATTTTAATAAGAAAAGAAAATCAAAATTTTTAAATAAAAAAAATTAATAACAAAAGAGACTTAAATAATGTATTTAATATTGTTTCATTTAAGGGTTTCTAGAAGGGGATGGTGAGAAATTTGAGCTAAATTCAAATGTTGGATTGAAAGTTTTGATTTTTATTGTCAAACAAAATTAGGTGATCATATTTTTTTTAATTTAACTCTATTTTATTGATTTATGAATATATTTGATAATTTATTTGCATGATTTATTGATAATAAATGTATATAAGTATGACAGTAACTTATAACAATTTTTTTCTAACTGCTCGTATATTTATTTTTTATTTTTATTTTTGATCCAATTATATTAGTAACTTAGATTTAATAGCATAGAAATTTAAGCTACATTTAAATGTTGGATTAAAAATTATTATTTTTATTATTAAACTAAATTAGGTAATCAGAATTAAAATTTTTTTTTTTATTATTATTAAACTAAATTAGGTAATCAGATTTTTTTTTTGAATTTAACTTTATCAACCGATTATATTAGTAACTTAGATCTAATAGCATAGAATTTTAAGCTAAATTTAAATGTTGGATTGAAAATTATTATTTTTATTGTTAAACTAAATTAGGTGATCAGATTTTTTTTTTTGAATTTAACTTTATCTCATTGATTTACAAATATATTTGATAAGTTATTTGCATGATATATATAAGCATGGCAGTAACTTATGATAGTCTTCCTCTAACTTTTTACCTTAATCTTTATTTTTATTTTCGGCCTGGTTACATCAGTAACTGAGACCTTATAGTACAGACACTCTGACCGAGAGTAAGCCCTCCCAGAAAAAGCTAGGAAAATTGATGATATTCTGGCATAGCAGTGTTGTCTTTCAACTCTTCTTTAAAGACAATGGCTCAGATGGCCCTACTCCGTGAATATTATTTAGTTCGTCACACTTTTCTTGATGGTACTTTCTATATTCACGCCTAAACTTTGGATATCATTGTCTATATTTCATTTAACAAGATTTCATTGCCCCCATTACTTACCTATCTTATATTTGTAATGTTGCAGAAGAGTATCTTGCTTTTTCTGTCGCTAGATTCACATGCCTTCCATGAAGAGATTCAAATCTACATTATTGCTTACTCATTTAGAATGTGTGTCCATATTTTCTTCCTGTGCAGAAATGAACAGAGAGAAACTGACATACCTACCTACTATTATTTAGAGGACAGGTGCTGGCGTCCTTAATGATTTTAAAGCAATCACCTTGCGGTGTACTGTTTCATTTCAGTGTCTTTCTGCTTGCATTTCACAGCAGTAGTCCTCACGACTGTGCAGCCAGGACTGGTGCCTTGGAACGGAACTTGCAAGAATGAGTCAAGAGTCCCGATTATTTGAATGCTTTGCCAGGTTCCTTTCACATTCAATTTCTTGTGATTGAAGTAAGAATGCACAAGCAATCATGCCTTCCTTTCTCAACCATATCTTTTCCTACCCTTGAAAGGCTCGGACCTTTCACCTTTTTCATACTGTTCTAGAGTTCTTTTCTTTTCTTTTTGTCATTCCTTCACTCTTTTATCTTCCTTTTCTACATTTAATAACTGTCTACTATTTCCAATCCAGAGAGCACATTAAGCTTTCACAAAGTTTTTGATGCATCTTCCAACCATCCTCCCTGTCCCATGAAGAGACTAGCTGTGAACATGTCAGCAAGGATTAATCAAGTGAAATACAAACCTACTGGTATCAACCAGAACGCAATATCCATCAGGCGAAACTCTGGTAACAGAGTTTCTGGGAATAGACGGCTTGGTCGAAGTTGTGGATTCAGGCTCCTGAAGAGATCAATAATGTCACCAGCGGTATTTCTCAAGCATCTCGGTGGGAAGGTAGCCAAAGCTCTGCGTTTGGAGAGGCGGCCTTCACCTGGAGTTTCTTCTTCAGGAAGATCAAGACCATCTGTAGCACCCATTGATGCTCACAGAGCTGAAGCCATAGAAGATTGCATTGAGTTCATCAACTCTGCTTCTTTGTCTAGGTCAAATTCCGTTACTGCAAATCCTTGTTAAATTATTGTTACAGTCAACTACATGACCATTAAACTTTTGTTGTACGCCCTTTACGAAAATGAGAAGAGAGAATAAACAATGTAAACTCCATTTAACTATGCTATGAAGGAAATCCTGCAAGAGTCTCAGTTCACAAATGCTACTAATATCAATCCTGACTGGCTGCATAATTTACGCTCTCCATTTAACCAGGCATCAACGGAGAAACCAATTTTATCGATCCATTGGACAAGCAGATTGTTACCATAAGGTCAGGTAATCAGTATTACGGTAGAGAGGCAAAGAAATTTGACATGGTTCGAGTATTCATGCATTTCCCTGGAAGTACAGTTGATCATGTGCGAGTGGTTGATCAAAATATGCAGCTCGTTGCTGTAATTACTGTCCTACTTTTTTTTATTTGTCATCCTAAGGCGATGTAGCTGAACCAATAGACAGTTTGTATAACCAGAAAAGGAAGGTTCTCTGTTGAAAGAGCAGTTGGTGATTGGAATGCTGGGTTTGATTGAGCTAATGCCAACCAGCGGAAACACTCTTTCAACCGCCGACTTGCATTAGTGTTCATCTGTATATTGCATATGGAAGAGAGGAATTATAGGCTGTCCTGTAGATCATCTCTGTTTTTCTAGTTTGGTCCAAGCTATTACCATTACTGCAGAAGTTAGAGCAAGATTATCAAGTGGCAGGCATGAATTAACTCAGCCAAATCTGCAGATACTGAGCTTTCAAGAAAGTGGATTGTTCAACTAGCTTTGTTGATCCAAATTACCTTTCTTTTTATTTGGTCAGTCATTTCTAGAGTCTGTTTTTAGCAGCTAGAGAATTGGCCTTTAGCAAAAGTGTGGTGCTTGATCGGAATGAATCATTTCATCCTTCAAGAAAGAAAAGGTTCTCATATGGATGTGCACAAAACTGTGTTCGTGGACTGGGGCAATGAGCGGAATGTGATGGGAATAGCCTTCGGGCTTCTCTGCTACCACAGCATATCCGGGGATGATGCGCAAAAAGGACTGCGCATTTAACTTCAACATTGACAAAAAGATTACCTATAATCTAAAAACGCGTGGGGCTTTTACTGTTAGAATTGTTAAGGTTCATGTACACACAAGTCATGGTGGATGACATTATTTGCTTTCTTATTTATTTTCTGACAATTTATTTTAGACATCAGAGTTTTATTTTAGTTGATTTAATTTTAATTTTAATGCCAATTGCTTTTAATTTTTTAGTTAATGATGGAATTTAAGACTGAAATGAAAAAAGCTTTCAATATCAATGATGTATCAAAAGTTTTCATAAAAATATATTTTAATTTTTTAACTTTAAAAATAACATAAATTATATGAGGTTGATGCCCCAATTTCTTTTAAATTTAATTTTTATTCAAAAATTTATTTTTATTATTTTTTAGTTATTGTTTGAGAAAAAAAAAAGATAAATCATCAGATTCTGAGAAAAAAAAAAACATGTGTTAACACATATCTAGATCAGTAAAATAATTGACATTTTTTGTTAAATAGTTCTATTTAATTAGGGGGAGTTCATATTAAGTTTTTTATCTTTAAATTTATGTAAAAATACTTCTAAACTTGGTTTGGTGTTTGGTTTTCTATATGGTTTTTTGAGTTAGCGAATATGTTTATAATGGCTCCTAAAGTATTTTAAATAAAAAATGAATTGAAAAATAAATTTTTAAATAAAAAAATTTAAGTTTAATTTTTAAGCATTTGTAATGTGAACAAATTAGATGACATGCTATCTTAAGTCTAATTTTTAAGCATCTGGAATGTGAACAAATTAGATGACATGCTATCTAATTTTTTGTTTAAAAAAATCTATCCAATTACAATAAAAAAAGCCTACACGTGGACCTTATTGAAATGAGTTAGACAGGTTTGGCTACCTTACTAAATTAAATAGTGTTTGATGGCCTACCTTACTAAATTAAATAGTGTTTGATTTTTTTTTAATTATTTTTTTAGATTAATATTTTTTTATATATAGTTTTCCTCTAATTTTTTAATATTTATATTAATACCCCTTTTGTCTCTTATTTTGTTTAGAGAACCTTTTTTAAATGAAGATTATTTTTTTAGTTATGGATTTAAATTTTGAAGAGTTTTTTTTATTCATCTATAATTTTTTTATCTTTTTTATATATAAATTTTATTTTTTTAATAAAAAAATTATTTTTACAGATAATATTTCTAATAAGTTCAAACTTACATAATGTTTTTTTATATTTTATTTTATTTAATAAATTTAATTTATGTTTCTATTTTTATTATTATTTGCTTGAATAAAAAAATATTTTAATAAAAAAATCTAGTAAATATAATTAGATATGCTTGCTAGATTAAATATTATGATATACTTTTATCTTTTAAATTTTACTGTTAGGAACCCCTCTTGTTCTATGAATATCCAAAACCTTACCAGCAATGAGCAAACTTTAAAATGGAAAACCACATGGTACTCACCACCTCTTTTGTCTAGTCTAATCAACATCTTTATCCCTACCAACATTAGGGGAAAACAAACCTCAAAAAAAAAAAAAAAAAAAAAGCTGCAGCAAGAACCAGTCCATGCTGATCAGCAACAGATAAATGAAAAGGATTTGGAAAAGCTTGATTCAGTATTCTGCCGATCTCTGTCTAATTAAAGCTGTCAATCTAGAATCTAGAGCGCAACCAAAAATGCCCCATGTCTCCTCTGGCATGGCAGCAGAAACTCCCACGGTGACCAGTTTTGAAGATTATCTCGAGCAAAATACGATAGATTTGCAGTCTCCCCTGAAATTAATGTAATGGCAATCGCTGTGCCTAACTGCAATGAAAGTGATGATGCAGTTGTTTGTGGTCACTTTGCTTTTATTATTCAGATTGATAAGCAGATTCTTTTTATTTTTCTGTTTCAAAAAATGTTTTTAAAAAATTTTATTTTATTTTTATTTTTTATTTTAATTTTAAATTTTTTAGTATTTTTATATATTAATATAAAAAAATAATTTTTAAAAAATAAAAAATATTATTTTAAATAAATGTTTTTTAAAATTACACTTTCAAATAGATATATGATCTATCTGGGTAAGACGCAAGTGACGTGTGGTGCTAGCTTCTTCAACGCTGGATCGGTGGAAAAAAAAAGGTGTACACGTGCTGCTATGCTAGGGGCACCGTTGTTCTGCGATTGTGGGGGTAGAGAGTTCGGGGATGGATATATTTTGGTCGTGGGTTCGAGCATACCCTTCACTGCAGTGCCCACCCCTCTGCTTATGCCTCTCCAAACCGTCAACAATTCCTTACCAAACATTGCACGTATTGATGAGTTTCTTGAATATTATACAATTAGTATAAAACATTAAATAAAATTATTTGTAAGTTTTAATGATCTTGTTACATGAATTTAGAATTATTTAAAAATTTAGTACTTAAATTTTTTTTTTTCAATTTTTAATAATTATTTAAATATTAGATTGTTATAAATCATAAATTGTCTAAATATCCATTTTTAACAGTAATTTACATGAAGTACTAGTAAGAAATCTCATAAATTTATTTTTAGAAGAGAAAGGTTCCTATGTCTAAAATTCTAGTTTTAATGTTATATTTACATAGTTTTCTTATTTAACAAATAACTTATAAAAAATACGATGCATAACTTAGTATTTATAAGGAAATATTCTAAAAAATCTTATAAATTGATAAAATATCAATTTTTTTCCTTGAATAATATCTATATATTAATTTATGATAATTTTAAAAAGTAATTTAATCAAGTCCTTACTTGATTTTTCTAGGTTATCGCAAATCATAAGTCGTCCGATTATCTGATCTCTAACAATAATTCACATGAATCACCAATAAAACATCACTTAAATCTCTATTTAAGAGAGACAGATTGCTATATCTAAAGTGCTAGCTTTGATTTTGTGTTTACGTAGTTTTGTTGCTAACAGACAACCTATAAAAAATAAAAAGTATAACTTATTATTTATAGAAAAACCTGAAAATTTTTATAAATTAGCAAAATATCAATTTTCATCCTAAATAATATCTACATATTAATTTAGAATAATTTTAGAAATAACTCAATTAAATACTTACTTGATTTTTCTAGGTTTAGAAATATAATCATGTATTGATTATATTTTATTTCTTAATTTCTAAAATATATTTTAATCAAGTCATATTTAATTATATTACCCTAGTTTAATTTTAACTAATGATTTTTAATATACGGTGCTCTATTAGGTTCTTAATAAGCTACTTTAAACATAAATTATATTATAATTAAATAATTTAATTTATTATCAATCAAACAATTGATTAATTTATAGTTAAAGATCAGATGTATCATCTAGTAATATGTCATAATCTCTCAAATATTAAAAAAACTATTAGTATTTTAAGTTAACCTTTAGGTAACCAATTTCTTAGTATAATTAATAACTTTTTATCAATAATGTTTTGATTTAACATTGAAGTATTGGGTATATTTGTTATGTTTGTTCTCTACCTGATAATCATTAACAGTTTAAATAAAATTTGAAACTCTTTTAAAATCTCATTTCACTCTTGTCAATAATTTCTCATTTAATATTATTTAAGAATATATAAGATATATTTTTTAATTCATCTAAGGTAATGAATTTTTTCTTAATCACTGAAGTACCTTTATATAGCTCATAATATACTCAATATCTATCTTTTTTTTTTATCTCCATTAAAATAACATGTAAGAAAATTAAAACATAATATTTTATATATAAAATAATTTAGTAATTTCAAGTCTAAAAATCACATATACAACTATCACGTGAGCCTTTTCATAACTATAAATGATTCTCCATATCAAATTTTCACGTGGTTCAGTTTGGTGTACATATCTTATAACAAGTATCTATATATTAGTTATAAATTTCTTTTATACCACAATTTAAGAGAATATAATTATTTTATTTTATAGAAAAAAATAACACAATATATACTAGTCTTTTCAGCTCTAATAAATATTTAATATTTAAAAGAGTATCGACGATAAATATTTTAAAAACAATATTTTAATACAATAAAAATCTAATAATAATAACAACTTTATAATTTTTTTTACAAAATATTTTTGTTTCATAAATTTTATTTATCCTCTTAATTCATTCATATAGTATTATATAACTACTAAAAATAAAATAAATTTTTATTAATAATAAATATATATTTATATAAATATACTATCATATAATTAAACGTAGCATGCATATGTCAAAGGTGAAAAGCCGAGAAACATACATGATTTCTCCAATCATTTTAAGTCCTTTACCCGGTCCTGATACATATGTGGTGATTTGCAAACTTATCCTTTACGGGCTAGAATGTACTGAAATCCTGGATGTCCTGGGATGCTGCTATCTCTATTTAAGTAATTGGTGTTCATTGGATTTTCTGGGGCATTAGCCTAATAATTATTACATATATTTTTCAAAGGTCTTGTTAAGTGACTTGAAATGAATTCATGATCCTTAGACATGGAAGAAAAGAAACCAAAAAAAGTAAGTAGTGTTCAAGAGATAGAAACATACAACTTAGAGTTCAAGAATCATCAAATGCACACAGATAAAGTTTAACAGACAAACTTAATCATTCTTGGCAAACAGGCCACCAAAGCCTCCAGTCTTCTTCTTCTGGGGGACAGCAACAGAGTTCTTGCGTCCACTGGCGGTGCCACCACTGTTCTTCCCCTCCACTTTCTTGAGGATGGGGTCAGTCTCATAGAACTGGTCTTCCTTTTGCAAACTCCCAATAATCCAGTCAAGAAGCCCTTTCTCCTCTTTGCTGCCCCCTGCTCCTTTAGCTGCTGTGGCTGCATACACTCTAACAGAAGGAACAGCGAAGGCGATGGGAAGAGAAGCCATCTTCTTATCTTCTAGCACCCCTTGTTTGCTTTGATTTCTGAAAAAAATGTGGAAGCAAAGATAGTAGTGGAACCAAGCTGTTTATATGGCTATGGTGGTATATTTTTCTTGGCTACTGGGAACGTGTATTTTTAGCCGTTGGATGGGACTTTGAGGGTTGTGGGAAGCGTTTGGAGCGCGAGCTCTCCACAAGTGGCTTATCTTCAACCCTTTTCTATTGGCTCTCGATTTTCTTCTCACGGGTGGAAAAAAATGAAAGATGAGAAAAATAGGAGATATGGATAGAGATTTCACACGTGGCAGCATGATAACCCATGCAATTTGATGATAATTTGGTCTCTGCATTACCTTAAGATTCATCATCAGTGGCCCATCCCTGTCCAATCTATGTGTATGGTTTTAACCCGTATTATTTGACCTGGCTTGCCGGGTCGGTTTAGAACGTGGTTTAGACTGAGTTTAAAAAAACAAATTAGAGTTTATTCTATTAAATCTGATGAACCAATGATTTTTTTACTGGATCAAATTTTTTAATCTTTTTATTTAAAAAATTAAAATAATATTTTCTAATTTTTTAAAAATAAATTTATATAAATAAAACCGTGTATCCATAATAAGAGTCGGTTTCGGTTAGGTAAATAATCTTGGTTTTAACTTTCTTCTATTCTAATAAAGACTTGTTTTTGTAAAGTAGAGCATCCAAATATCTGCATAGTTTTTTTTTTTTTTGTTTTTTTTCAGACACAGTTTTAGGCAAACAAAATGCACTTATTTGGCTAGAGAAGTATGATATTTATGTAAGTCTGCATCTATAAAAAGAAAAGAAAAAAACAGAAAACCAAGTTAGAAATAAGAATTACATTTTGAATAGGATTTAATTTGAAATAATAATAAAAAACACTCAAAGCAGTCAATAATTTAAGACCTTTTAATATGGCCTACTTTGACATTTTGTTTGATTTCATCTACTAGGGAATTAAGGATTGGGAGAATTAATATTAAATGCTTACAAGCGTTATGTGAACTCAGCTAATTAGTGGCAGTAAGAAAAACCAATAATTTAAAAATTATTTTACTACATGAGCAAATCTTGATTACAAAAATCTTTTTAAATAAAATAATCATAAAAAACTTGTGTCAAATTGTTTTTTAAAAATAAATAGTGTTAATGTGCATATTTATTAAACCTTGTCCGGTTAGACAAGTTGAACTAGTACCTAACTTGAACCAAGTTTATTTTTTAAATCAATTATTAATCTAGCAAGTTAACTTATAATTTGTTTAATAAAGTAAAGTTAATTCCACATAGTTTTTAGTTTTTGTTCAAGAAAATGTTTCATTTTTTTATCTAAACAATATTGTTTTATTTTAAAAAATAATATATATAATATTGTCTGAAGATAAATCCAAGAACCCATGACATAAAACCGAATAACAATACTTACAGCAATAGTAATGTGAGAGGGGAGGCTGCGTAAGCCCGAGGGACAACATCTTGTTCTTGTCTGGGGGGAAAATCAACAAAGGGCCCAAAAAGAATATATCAAAGGCTCGGCCTGTTATTAGAGCAGATAGATGGATCTTAGCCACAAAACTCTAACATATTAAAATTGAGCCTAATCACTACCAAAACCAGGAACAGGTCTTGTCGGAGTGTTTTAGTCAGCTATTTGTTTCGGGCATAGGGCCTGATTGTCAAAAAAACAAAAAAAACAATAGAATCCCCAGATGTAATGGAAACAAAATAAAAGGAAGCAAGAATATCTAGGGCGATACCTGTTCTGTTCAAGAAAGAAAGGAATTATTACTCGATTTAATATGCGCCGAAGAAGACATTCAAGAAGATAAAAAACAATTCGACAAGTCATATCCTTGGAGCCACAAGTAAATAGTCAAGTAATAATAATACAATTAAATTCTATCTCTTTTTATTTTTTAACCGGCATACAAGTATGTGATTAATCAAATATCTCAAGTTAATAGGTTCTTTTTCATGGTTTGATTTTAGAGGGTGGAAGAATGTGTTATATAAAAATAAAAAATATTGATAAATATGCATGTTAGGTGCTTGAAATCCACTTTCTCGCGAAATAATTGCCGATGAGTGAAAGTGCAAAGCATCACATGTCACTATATTCATGAGCTGTTGATTCATTCTGAGTTGAGATGGTTCAAAGTTGTTGTAAAACCCATTGTTTTCTATCTGCACCATATATATAGCCCATATTATGCAGTGCCAAAAGGTACTGTACTTGTAAGTGGGTGATCTAACTCTGACTCTGTCCTTGTAATAAACTCAAGCAACATACACAGACTAGTCTACTACTTCGGCTGCCTTCAATTTTTTTTTGCTATCACTTTTAGGGTCGTTCTGCTTTCCCGAACCAACCCCAAATCGTTGAGAACTAGACAGATGCAGCGACAGCTCGAGTAAATAAATATTACCACCTTTTCTCCTTCGGTTTGTCTTGTATTATATATAAATTTGAATACAGTTTGATTTCCAGGTCAATCGCTTGAAATCCAATTAACTGCATGAACTAAGATATGGCTGGCTGCCTAGCCAGTTGGAATTCATCATCGTCTTCCCTGACTAGTTTTAAGGTAATGGAAAAGTACTTGACGATGACCCTTAAGCTACTTTAGCAAGGAAACGCCATTTTCCCACTTCTTTTCAAGTTATATAGCCAAGTCGCTTGCGTTGGCAGTGCGTGTCCACAGAATGGTTGAGATTGTTGTGGAAATAGCAGTAGAGTGCGAACAATTAAAGGTAGCATTGTGTGCACCAAACAATTTGTCTTTCTGCAAACGGTCGATTTGGTTTGTGCGTAAGGGTTGGACGTCTGCTAATATTCAAAGAGTTGGTGTTAGTTTTCCCTAAGAAAAGGCAACAGGAAACTTTTGGGCCCTTAAATTTCTCTCTCTCGACGTTTCGTCCTCTCGGGACTACTGCACCCGAGAGTCGAATCAACTTCCTTGCATGTCTCAGCTCTTGTTTTTCCTCGCGTCTTTTTTCCTGATTTTAGAGAAAGCCCATTTTTCTCGTTGCGGGTCAACCGTCTCTAACGACTCTCTTTCTAGAACACACACGTACGGTCGACTAATTATTGGCATGGGAAAGCCAAGAAGATGACACTCGAGTTTCTAATTAGGGCTAGTCTTACTAGCTAAAGAAGGGAATGGTTAGCGTGTCTTCGAAATTAACAATCATAATATAGATTTTAAGTGCGGTTTTGGACTGCTGTTTTCTTTTCTTTTTTTCATATATTGCATCCTTGATTTTATTTTTGTTGAAGCGGTATTTATTTTTAAAGTAGTTTTTTTATTTAAAAATATATTAAAATAATAGTTTTTTAT
The DNA here is from genome assembly GCF_000495115.2 of Populus euphratica. Lineage (NCBI taxonomy): Eukaryota > Viridiplantae > Streptophyta > Magnoliopsida > Malpighiales > Salicaceae > Populus > Populus euphratica. The sequence continues at coordinate 211,183 of NW_011499903.1, read as the reverse complement.
TTTTTAAAATTTATTTTTAATATTAACACACCAAAAATAATATGATAATATAAAAAATATTTTATATATCCTTTAAATCGATTATTTTATAAATATTTTCCAAGAAAACAAGTGGCATGAAACTTCTCATTCACTGATAGCTAAATTGTCTTTTTAAAAAAACTATGAACATGCAAACCCCAACATTTTGCATACCCTTTGTATCGATGCATAACAAATTAAGTTCATTGACTCATATATTTTGGAACAAGCAAATACAGCAAATTAATTTCTGTACTCAAAGAGCAATCATGTGGATTCTTGTGAAAATCAATTCTGAGCAACGACCTGTGCGCTTGATTAGAACCCATTTGTTTTTTTATTTTTAAAATATTTTTTTCTTGTTTAAATTAATTTTATGTTTTTATATTTTTAAATCACTTTCATACTATGCTAGTATCAAGAATAAATTAAAAAAATTTTTTTAAAAAAAAACCACCGCCAATTCCGAATATTCAATAGCATAACAATGTATTTCAAAAGAGATAAGTAATTATTGTCTCATCTGTCAAAGAAAAACCATCATTTTCTCAGAGAAGAGACTGTCATTCTGAGAGCGTATGTGTTTGTTCTGTCTTTCTTGATAAAATATTATCAAGAACAAAAAGTCGTCAACAATTTGATAAAAATATTCAAGCAATCCACATTTAGCTGGATTAGAAACTTGTTGGAGTCAGTTTCCAGGCACCAACGCTTTTAGCCAATGTCTAAGCATTTGGAAAATTGCACCTGCTCGGATGACTAGAAATAGTAGCAGTAAAATTAAAAGTAGTTTGCATTGCAATATGGTTTTCGTGTGCATTCTCTCGTACAGTTCCTATCAACCCAGCAACGACCTCTGCGTAAATGCACAATTTTTTCCTAACAACTGCTCCTAAAACTTTCTTTATATGCCAACCAATATATGTAACACCTCTTCATACCATCCCTCTCATCATCCAGTGTCCACTGCAGCCCCTTTCACAAATACAATACACCAACCTTGAGATGGAGACCTTGCCTTTGTTCTTCACCCTAGCAGCTGCTGCTTTGGCTTATCTCCTATGGTTCTATCTCCTATCTCGTAAACTTACTGGCCCAAGAGTATGGCCTCTAGTGGGTAGCCTTCCATATCTCTTCATGAACCGGAGAAGAATCCATGACTGGATTGCTGGTAACCTCCGTGCAACTGGTGGTGCCGGAACCTACCAAACGTGCACGATAGCACTTCCTTTCTTTGCTCGCAAACAAGGATTCTACACTGTCACCTGCCACCCCAAAAACATGGAACATATTCTTCGAACCCGGTTTGATAATTATCCCAAAGGACCCGATTGGCAAACTGCCTTTCACGATCTTTTAGGCCAAGGGATCTTTAACACTGATGGAGAAACGTGGCTCATACAACGCAAAACCGCAGCTCTCGAGTTCACTACTCGGACTTTACGGCAGGCCATGGCTCGGTGGGTGAACCAGACAATCAAGAATCGTCTATGGAACATTTTGGACAAGGCTGCTACAGAGAAGCTTTCTGTGGACTTGCAAGACTTGTTGCTTCGCTTAACCTTCGATAACATATGTGGACTCACATTTGGAAAAGATCCAGTAACTCTCTCTCCAGAAATGTCAGATAATCCATTTTCTATTGCCTTTGACACGGCCACTGAAGCTACTCTTCAGAGGCTTCTTTACCCTGGTTTCTTATGGAGGGTGGAGAAGCTTTTAGGGATTGGAGCAGAGAAGAGATTAAAGAGGAGCCTCGAAGTTGTGGAAACGTACATGGATGATGCCATTGCAGCACGCAAAGAAAACCCATCGGATGATTTGTTATCGCGGTTCATGAAGAAGCGAGACGTTGACGGCAACCACTTCCCAATCTCTGTTCTGCAACGAATTGCTCTCAACTTCGTCCTCGCCGGCCGTGACACCTCATCTGTTGCTCTTAGCTGGTTCTTCTGGCTAGTGATGAACCATCCTGAAGTTGAAGCAAAGATAATCAAGGAAATATCAACTATACTCACAGAAACACGTGGAAATGATCACCAGAAATGGCTTGGTGAGCCTTTAGACTTTGATGAAGCTGATAAATTGGTTTATCTCAAAGCAGCATTAGCTGAAACACTGCGTTTATACCCGTCAGTGCCACAAGATTTCAAATACGTAGTAGCGGACGATGTTTTGCCTGACGGTACATGTGTACCAGCTGGTTCCACTGTTACATATTCTATTTATTCTGTGGGGAGGATGAAGAGCATATGGGGCGAGGACTGCCAGGAATTTAAACCAGAGCGATGGCTATCACCAGAAGAGGACAGATTTGAAGCACCTAAAGACTGCTACAAGTTTGTGGCCTTTAATGCTGGACCCAGGACTTGCCTAGGGAAGGACTTGGCTTACTTGCAAATGAAGTCTGTGGCTTCTGCCGTGCTGTTGCGCTACCGATTGTCACTGGTTCCCGGCCACTGCATAGAGCAGAAGATGTCTCTTACATTGTTCATGAAGAATGGGCTTCGTGTATTCTTGCATCCTCGTAATCTTGCATAGGAATGGTTTCCACATCATCAGATTTCTGGAGTCGCTCAACTTTGCATTGCTTGGCTTTTACAGGAGACAGGGCCAATGCAGTCATTCAGTCACAATCATTGGGGCTTTACTGCCCATAATTCTGTTAAAGGGTCATTTTAAATTGTTTTTAGTTTTCGTCTTTAAATTCCTTGTTCATTGATGGGTTCAATCTACATACAGCTGCATCTAGATTGGAGGAGGCTGTACGAGCCATTCAAAATTAGGAGTAATTGTCATGTAATGTTGTATATTCCATACCAGCGGATGTTGCTTTCAAATAATTAATTACGTGAATAGAAGAAAAATTATACGCTTTAATTACTATTACTAAATCTTGCTTGCTTCAACATATAACGCTTAAGAATCTGCGTGAAATTTCCTACCCTACTGCAATGAGAGTTTTGTGTGCACTGTCACAAATCACAAATGTAGATGATGCCAAAATATTTATAAACAGGAAAAGAAGGCTAATGAAATTTTACTTAATTAAATAATATAACTATAGGACAAAAAAAGAAATGAAGAATCATACTGAAAATACAAAACTGATTCATTAGGTATTGAATGAAACATTTACAAGCAGGGCCGGAGATACTTTACAGGTACATTCTTCATTGAGATGCATGCAACTGTTTCATTTGTGCTAGAGCCCCAGACATGCATGCAACTCTAAACTTGAGCTATATTTGGCATTCAAAATCATTTGCCAGTTCCTCAAACTCAAGAATCCCGTGTGAGATTTGTCTAGTTGTTCTTCAATTTAATCTCGTTCACAATTTCACCTTTTACCATTCAATCATCTGAGCCTTCTGCATTGGTTCGGGAATCACTGGCCTTGAGCCGTCACCTATGTTGGCTTCCATGAAAGTTAATCCAATATTTTCTCACCAGTTGAAAAGAGGTTCCAGACCACTGTACCAACCAAGTAGAGCCCAACTGAAACCTTGAAAACATCATCCCAAGAACCTGAGATGGCAACAAGGGAGAGAAGAAATGCACAATAATCAGATGGTGTAAAATTCAGAGTGTTAAATTTCAATGAAGGTGGTGAGTGAGCCACACAGGAATTGGCTGACGTAGATCTAAGTTTCTAAAGCAGACAAGAGCTTGAATTCAAAGGCAACTGTTAACTAAGGCAATAAGAATCTAGCAGGGCAGCATGGCCATTTCTCTATTCTTTTTTCTGCATTCATAAAATGAGGGCCCTGTTCAAAGAAGTTCTCTTATCAGAATATTTAATGGAAGCCTTAATTCTAGCTTCTGACATTTTGGCACTATTTTAGAGATTGAAATAAATACATCACAATTTACAACTAGAGGGATTGAACCTTGATACCCAAATAACTGTACTCCAAGAACGCAACTTCAGCATAAAATAGGCTACATTTTATGGCGAGTAATGCTAGGGGTGACAGTAATTAAATGGTCCTCAAGAGTGGGTCTTGAGTCCTCTCATGTTCTGAAGGGAACATGAACAGTCAGATTGCCTAATTATCTAGATTAGATGGGATTTAAAAAAAAAATAGCAGGTAGTTTAATTTTTGTCATCTTTAAATATGCTATAATCATGCCCATTCATATGAATTTGATGGTTTAGATTTAATGAACATGACAGAACATGAGAGAAAGGAACATGAAAGAATCTGAAATCGAAAGAGTGAACCTGCCATATTATGTCATTAAATAGAACACATTTCACCTTATTACAGGTTACCACATTAGTAGCGACATGAGTAAAACTGTTAGTTCCTCCATCACAAAATGGAGACAGTCCTTTTTTCTCCTTTAGCTTTATATGGTTTGTTGAACCTTGCACTAGACAATGGAAGGCAACCCCTCTTCATCCTCTAGCCTATTAAAGAATCTGAATACGAGACCTCCATTTTGAAAAATCTAGGTTTTCACCCAAATTTTCCTCTTGAAAACTAGGACTTGATTCTAATCCACAGTTAGAAATAACTGCCTTCAAAACCATACCAAGAGTAATTTGAACAAAAACCTCAAGCTTAAATAAAATCGATCCAAATCCAAGACCAGAATGACTAAGCTAGGAGTGACTTGGACAACTTTGGCTTTGTAGAAAATTTCTACCTTTTAATTGCTTTTCTTCAAATATAGTATAGCAGATATTAATGATTTAATTGTCTTACCAGCAACATAAATGCCAAGGATGAGTTCTTACCATGTTGCAAGATGTAACCAGTTGATGCAGTTCCAAAGACCCCTGCCAATACTCCAGCTGTATTGGATAGACCAAGCAACACTCCCTGGATGATAATTAGAAATAAAAAATAGGAACAATTAAGTTATCATTCCGAGGAAATAGAAGCAATGACAGCACAACAGCTATGCAACATCAAATTTTCCAGACCCCTAAAAAGGCGCCACATGGTAGATGATTCATGACAGCAATTAAAACACAATTAATGGCCCCCACCACTAAACATGGCAAATTTAGGACATCAACAGACAACAGCATTAGAAGGATTGATACTCACAGAATATCGAGGAGCAATATCTTGATGGTTTGAATATAGACCAGACTGGGAAAATGCGTCGGTTCCCTGTTGAAGAAAAAGAAGCAGTTAGTTTAAGAGCAGAGAATTTCAAAAAAAAATCTTCTCATTTCACTCAAGCAAAAAAAGAAAAAGGAAAAATAATAAAACTCTAAACTGAAATTTCTCTCAGTCAGGACAACTGAACTCCATGCATGGTCACATAAATAGTACTTACAAGACAAATAAAAGAGCAGACAGATAAAAAATACAGATGAGAAACAAGGCAACCTCTTTGCACGTTAATGCATATACTGTCTATTTCTACTTAAATTTGAAAAAGTCGAATAGTAGATGCAAGAACTACATTAGTTGTTCATGTCTTAATGTAAGAAGCAAACCTGGCTGCATGCCATGCACAGAACAGCCATTGCAGGAGAATCAATGTGGCTCAGCTGAGTTAGGAAGAAGGCAGGGCCAAGAAAGCCAATTGATTGCATGATCTGCCAAGGAGGGCAAAGTGCATTAATGAACAAAGAAAAAACATGAAATTAATAGTGCTTAGAAGCAAATAAAGCCAAGATGACGAGAAAGAGAGAGAGAGAGAAAAGGACTGGTGAATTTAGCATCGCCTTTAGTGATACCTTACGGACCGTTGTTACAGATAAACCTTTGCTTACAAGAGTATCTGCAATCCACCCTCCCAAATTTGCAGAAAATGCCATTGTAAGCCAGGGTAAGACACAGAAAAGCCCAGATTCTGTAAGATTGAACTTCAAGACCTGTATGGCCAAAAGGAAATTGGCTCAGCGGTTTTAACAATAGAATGGTAGCTTTTGTAAGCAATGTAATTGCAAGGCTGCAAGTGTCTTCTACAATTTGTCAGCAAGATAACAGCAAAACTGTAGGTCAAAGAGACAGTAGCATGTACTTCCATGTTTCAATGTATCGTTAGCAGAATTTGACAAGATGGAGGTTAAGGTACAAGATTGATTGAACTGAAAATAAAAGGTGTATCTTATAACAAGTACCTTTTTATGGTTCAATTCCTACCTGTACCTCACATTTTACAATGTGAGAAGATAACATCAACAAGGTTTCTAAAATCCTAAGCCAATCCACAACATTAAAGGGTGGCCTCATATCAAATGATTCACTTGACATAGTAGTTTCAAGGTTAGCCATCCAATAGTAGCAAGTCACAACACCAACAAGTTTCTCTTTTCATGCAAGTGATACAAGGTTTCCCATTGATTCTCGCCACTTTTCAATTTATGAAGATCTTGACAGTACATTATTTGTAGCTAATGGTTTCTAAGTTGACTTCTCTACCCATTAGCAAGCTAAGATAAAATTACTGACCGCTACTCATGCACAACAAGAATGCAGTCCAAATGTCACATGAAGAGTTTTAACTCTGAAAATTCACAAGATATCATATAAGATATATTTTAAATGATACAACAGACCCAGATCATTCAAGTTCATGTTGGAAAGAAAGACTTACTTGGTTATAATATGTTGGCATCCATGTAAGAAGAATAAATGTACCCCAGTTGTGACAGAAGTGGGAAACAATCAGAGCCCATACAGGGGCTTTCGACAAGATCAGTCCCCAAGGAATCGATTTAACAGGTTCCTTGGGAGAACTGTTCACAAAAATCAAATTCTTTTCTTCAGGCCGTAGCTGAGGATCATCAAGAGGTGAACTGTGTGCCTGTAGGTATAAAGAATGAAGAATGAACATCTTGAAAGGTGACACATTTTTTTATAGGGGAAGAGAACCCTTAATTAAAAAAGCAAAATTTAAATAAAAAATTATAATTTTCATGGACAGAAAAATTAAAGGCTAAACAAAATTTTAATCATGTAGGCTGTCAAACTTCTTAATACCAAGAAGCTTCTTGTAATAGGAATGGAATTTGAATCTACCATCTCCGTCCAAAAGTTGAAAAGAAACATGCTAAATGAAAATAATGATAGTCTATAAAGAACAACCAGCATTTTTTACCTTACTGAGCCATGCAGCAAACCAAACTGTTCCTAGAGAACCAAAGGAGTAAAAGACCGATGGCCATCCAAACTGATGTATTAAGAATGGTGAAAAGGCGAGGCCAGTGACTGATCCAAGGTACATCCCACTATACACAAGCGCTAATGACCTACTCCTCTCTGATACAGGAACCCATTTGGACAGAATGGTATTCATGGCAGGCATCGCAACCCCCTGAAACAGCACCAAACTAAATTAACAAACATCCACTGTAGAATATGACAAAAACGCTTGTTTGTCAATCAATAGTTTAGCTAAATAACTTACCTCGCCAACCCCCATGAACGCGCGAACAACGAGTAGGAAGGGCAATCCAGCTTTAGCAGCAACAGGAGTAAGAGCCGTGGCAATGGACCACCAAATGACGCCAAATCCCAAAACCCTCTTCCCGCCCACTGTGTCAGCCCAAATGCCACCAGCAATCTATCAATCATAACAAAAATATAAAATAAAATTATTACTAAGCAAATGTATAGAAATCTAGAGGGAGAGCTTGTTAAAGTTACCTGAGTAAGTAGGTAGCCCCAGAAAAAAGAAGACTGAATCAAACCGACTGTGGCTGGGTTCCAATTGTACTCGGCTGACATTGGTAGTATTGCAATGCTCATGTTTACCTGATTAACAGCATCTGCTCATAATTTACTTCTTAATTACTCCAGAAAAAATAAAAAACAAATTATGAACTTCAAGAATTCTAATTTTTCTCCATAGTCCGCGTTAAGAGTACTGTTCTCTCCTCTCTCCTCTTTATGTTAATTTAACATATAAAGGAAAATCAAAGCAGATATGAAAGAGACGAAAGGAATGACAACAACGTACTCTATCCATATTGCAAAGAAGAAAAGCCGAGAAACAGAGAATCACAATGACCCATCGTTTAGGGAACTCTTCCCACCACGGCACCGTACTATCCAGAACGGCATCGTCCAAAGCAGCCTCCTCCAACTTCACCGATTCCGGAACCGACTCCAAGATCTCATACCTATCCGACTTAACATCAGCATACACCTTCCCCGTCTTCCTCACCGAGTCCCGAAAGATAGAGCACCTTTGATCAGTGCGTAACTGGACTCGGAAATTAAGCGCCTCTCTAGGTCTTTTGGGGCACGAGATATCGGGAAGTGATTTTAGAGGGCGAAAAGGACGGTCGGTGAAAGAGTAGAGAAGAGCTCTAGTAGTGTTCATGGTGCTGCTGGTGGTGGTGCTGCCGTGAGGAAGTAAGATTGTTAGTGCTACTTCAACACATTTCAGATAGGGAAGGAGAGCAGGATATTTTGAGTTTTGGAGGGAGGGATATTTATCGGGATTGGTGAATGTTTTCACATGTGGTGCTGTGTGATTGGAGAGGATTGGGTGATGAACGGGCGGGGAGTTTTAACTCACAGAGAACAATACAGTTGGTCGTTGGGTTATTTTGTGGGCTGAGCTAACAATCATGTGTAGGCCCATTAGTGATTTGCTTAGTTTTGATTTCGACGGGCTTCGGTCAATAGAAAGTTAGAAACCAATCTAACATCAGTGATGGGCTTAAACTTGGGTCCAAACTTCAAATGCTAGAGTCGTTTACTGCGGGCAGGGCGCTTCCCCTCGCTGCTAATTAATTAAAGCTTACAAAAGGAAAAATGTTACTTATATTTTTTTTTAGCAGACACAGGGAAAATGTTTTCAAGGACTTATCCTTTTATGATACAGTAGCTCAACCATTAGTTGTTTCACTCAGCTTCAAACTCTACACAAATAAGTTAGTTCAAAGCTGAAGGATTGAAATATTTTATACACAACTTATTAGTTTAATAAAGCTCATGAATAAAATGGTCAAAAAAATAGAATAATAGTCTAACATGTATAAGCTTAATAAAATCATGGGGATGAAGATATCATTTCTCAAGGGTTTGGTGAAGATGTTTGCCAATTGATGTTCAGAATGAACATGTCTTATTATCATATAACCATTTTGGATTTTGTCTTTGATTTGATGGCAATCCATCTCAATATGTCGAGTACGCTCATGAAAAACTAGATTGGCTTTAATATGTAATGTAGTCTTATTATCACAATATAGCAAAGCTAATTCATGATGTAAAAGGCTCAAATCCTTTAACAAACATCGAAACCATGTCAACTCTCTTGTTATTGCATAATACTCTGCCTCTGCAGAGGAGAATGAGACTGTTTTCAATCATTTTGATCTCCAAGATATCAATGAGGGTCGAAGAAACACACAATAATCTATGGTAAACCTTCGAGTCAATAGGCAACCTGCCCATTCTGAGTCCAAATAGGTTGATAATATGTAACCAGTGTGTGAAGGAAAGAACAATCCTTGACCAAGTGCCCTTTTCAAATATCGGACAACTCGAAGAGTAGCTTCCATATGAAGCTTCAGGGTTGATGCATAAATATGCTCAAGACATGCACAACATAAGTGATATCTGGTCTTGAAACAGTCAAATAAATCAATATACCAACCAATTTCCTAAAACAACTCAGATCTTTGAGCAAGTCACACTTGTCCAATAATTTTGAACCACGTTCCATAGGTATATCAATAAGGGTTACACCTAACAATCCTGCATTCTCAATAATTTCCAATGTATATTTATGTTGAGAAATGAAAATTCCATTCTTAGAAGTTAAGCACTATATACCAAAGAAGTATTTTAAGGGGCCTAGATCTTTAAAATGGAAATGGCTATGCAAAAATTTCTTTATCAGAGCGATACTGTTGGGATCATTTCCAGTAATTAAAATTTCATCAACATATATTAAAAGGGTAGTGATTGACTTAACTTGTTTTTTGGTGAATAGAAAGTGGTCGGCTTGAGATTATTTAAATCTAGCAGAGCAAATGGCTTCAGAGAACTTAACGAATCACTGGCGTGATGCTTATCCTGTATAAAGACTTCTGAAGATGGCACATCAAACCTTCCTCCCTTTGTTGAAGAAGCCCTGACGGCGAAGACATATAAATATTCTCTAAGAGATCACCATAAAAAAAGGCATTGTGGACATCCAATTAATTAAGGGTCCAACCGCGAGCTACAGCCAGAGCAAGCAAGCAACATGCAAAAATAATTTTGGTTGTCAAGGAGAATGTGTCTTAATAGTTAATGCCCTCAAGTTGGGTGAAACCCTTAGCAAACAAATGTGCTTTGAATCTCTCCACAAAGTCATTAGACCTGTGTTTAACTTTGTATATCTACTGAAAACCAATCAAAGTTTTACCCTGTAGGAGAAAAACGAGTGACAAGTACCATTGTGCTGAAGAGCTTGGAGTTTAGAGAGCATAACAGCCTGTTACTTCAAATGAGCAGCCACTTTTAAATAAGATTTAGATTTCAAGGTATGGTTGATATGAGCAATAAATGAATGATATGGAGATGTATATCTGCAATAGAAAACATGATTAGACAATGGATAACGCGTACCTTTGTTTGAACCTAGTAGGGAGAAGGATGATTGGTCGGCGTAAACATTAGAGCAAGCATAGTCACGGAGTTTGACTGGGGGGCCAATGTGGCGGCTAGATCGATGAAGCAAGGTGGGTAAAGAAAGGGGGATTGATGCCTAAAGAAAGGGGGGTTGGCTCAATTAAACCTAGTTTCAAAAAGGGTAAAGTACTAGAGGGTAGTGTATGAGCCGAAATGGTGGTGGAAGGTTTGTTGGAGAAATCAATCTAATAAGAACGGTTGTTTGGGTCAAGGTTAATAAGTTTAAGCCAGCATATATAGGTGTGAAGAATGGTTAGAGGTGGGGAAGATTGTGTGGCCAATAGAGGAATTCGATTAGGCAGGGTTGATTATGCTGAAGAGGATGAGGGAAAGGAAAAGAGGTGGTATCGGTATGGATTGGAGGAATGGGTTAAGGATTGTAAGGTGGAGAGGAAGGAGAGGATGGGTATGTGCATAGGGAAAAATATTTTCATGAAATATGACATCACAGCTCGTAAAAATCTTTTTAGTTGATAAATCAAATAATTTATAAGCTTTTTTATTAGCAGGATACCTGAGAAAAATAAAAGGGATGGAAGGAGGAGCAAATTTATAAGTAATGCTGACATTGGTAGCATAAGCCAAACAATCGAAGACATGAAGAAGAGAAAAGGAAAGTGGTTTCGAATAGAGAAGTTCAAAAGGGGTTTTGAAAGAGAGGACAAGAGAAAGAAAGCAATTAATGATGTAAATAACAGTAAGGGCACATTCCCCTCAAAATTAGGTTCTTGAAATCTTAAAGCGTGAGCTACTTGTAAGATGTGATGATGATTACGTTCCATAACCCTATTTTATTGAAGAGTGTAAACATAAGAATGTTGGAAAGGGACACCATTATCATGAAAAAAAAGGGTGAATTGATATAAATTCTCCCTCATTATCACTTCAAAAAAATTTAATATGAGCTTTAAATTGAGTGAAAACATAATTGAAGAAATTTTTTAGAATTGATTGTGTCTCATTTTTATGTCTTATAAAGAAAATCCATGTGAAACGTGAAAAGTCATCAACAATAATGAGAAAAAAAAAAGGAGCACCAAAAAGGAAAGGATGTCAATAAGAATCCCAAATGTCACAATGAATTAATACAAAAGGTTTTGTAGAAGAAATTATACTAGGATGGAAAGGAAGATGACTCTGTTTTGCTAAAGGATATACATGACAAGTATTATTAAACTGAATGGAAAGTTTTTAAAAATTTTAGGAAATGAAGTGTAAACGAAAAGGTGATATGTGACCTAAGCAATTATGCCAAATGTCGGTAGATGAGATGGTGATATTATAGGCTGATTGATTAATGGTGGAGGTTTATTTAAATATATGTTGCTTTGTTGCAAGAGCCACCAAATAGTAAAGCCCGTTATGTTGTTTTCCAAACCAATCATCTTCCTCGTAGCCAATTCCTGCAACAAACACTCATAAAAAAAAAATATTATTGAGCAATTAAGGTATCATGTCAAGCAATTGATAGATATCAAGTCTATTTTGAATATAGGTACACAACACATTGTGTAAATAATAGAGAGAATTAATGGGTAAAGATCCATTTACCACAATGTTAGCCTTTTCTCCACTAGGCATTAATACCGGTGGTAATAAACATTTAGTGTGTTTCTTAGAGAATAATTTAGAAGAGATATGATATATTGTGCCGCTATCAATGATCTAGTTGCAGGAAGTAATTTTAGATAAACCTAGTTTTGTTACGATATTCACATAAGGGCTAGAACCTTCAGTTTTATTGTTTAGGAGTGACAAGATGTTTTAATTGATTTTGTGAAACACCAATAACTGGTTATTCTTTTTTGTGCGAGATGGATGTGGACATATGATTAGCTATATGTTTGTCATTATTGAAATGCTTTGAGCCTGACCCATATTTTGTCTTTGGATGACCCACTGGATACCTATGTAATTGATAGCATGTTTGTACCCAATGATCCGCTTCTTTATAATGTGAACAATAAGGACATCCTCTGCGATAGGCAGGGCGTCGTTTGTCCTGTTGAAGCCATCATCCTCTGGTGAAATTCCTTGCTAATTTCTTTTATAATTTGAATCTTTATGGCCCATATAAGTGGTTGAAGCACTCTGATCGCCTCAATCCTATATTAAAATGTTCAGTTGATCGATTGTTGCTATTACGGACTGT
>NW_011499903.1:132849-189564 GCF_000495115.2 Populus euphratica | reverse complement strand
TTGTTATTATTATTATTATTGTTATTATTATTATTATTGTTGTTGTTGTTGTTGTTGTTGTTGTTGTTGTTGTTGTTGTTGTTGTTGTTGTTGTTGTTGTTGTTGTTGTTGTTGTTGTTGTTGTTGTTGTTGTTGTTGTTGTTGTTGTTGTTGTTGTTGTTGTTGTTGTCATCTATAATTTATACACTTAACCTCCTTGTGGTTCGACCCCGGTCTTGCCGGGTTATTTTTTACTTCGACACTCCTGCACTTGGGAGAAGACATCAATCTTTTAGTCGTGTCAACAACACTACCACTGGAATCATCACTTCCTGTATGCATTAAGCTCAGGAGATGCTATTTTTCATCTTATAAGATGGAGGAATATGATTGACGCACTAGAGGAAGAGGAGTCATCAAAAGGATTTGTCTGCGAATGACACTGTAAGATTCGTTTAATCCCATCAAAAACTGCATCAATTTTTGTTGTTCTTAATATGTTTTATGCACAATGTCACTGTAATAGGCTAGTTCATCCCATAAGCCCTTCAATTTTGTGTAATAGGTAGAAACTAAGAGTTGCTCTTTTCAAAGGCAAACAATGTCTTGCTGAATTTCAAAGATACGAAGCGCATTACTTTGAAAGAATCACTTATGAAAGTCTTCCTAAACTTCATGGGTTGTTGAATAATATATCATACTATTAGAGATTTCTAGACTAAGGGTGTTGATAATCCAAGAATGAACCATATCGTTGCACTAAGACCAAGCTGTATGTTTTTCAGGGTCAGTGTCTTATAAGGGAGCTTTGCTCAAGCCATTGACAAAGCCTATTTTATTTTTAGAGTTCAAGGCCAATGTCATTTCTCTTTTCCACGTAGATTAATTATCTCCATTTAAGGGTTTTGAGGTTAAAATTTGTCCAGGATGATCTAAATTATGAGTGAAGTAGGGGTTTAAGAGATTTGCTTTTGTAAAATCTATGCTCTAAAGGTTTTTTGTTTTCTAGGTTTGAGAGGATAGAAGACTAATGGAGATGCTAATGATAAAGAAAAAAAAATGAACAAAATAGAGAAGATGAAAGACTGGTAGAGATTTTAGTCCAGCTCTGATACTATCTAATTCAACGAGAGAAGAATAGAATTTGCTAGAATGATCTTATTATTGATTGCATATATATATTTATACAAGAATATGTATAGTCATGCTCATCTACTGGGAATCAAACACTTCCTCACGAATCATTATCCTATAGACTTAGGCCTCGTTCGTTTTGCGAAAAGTGATTTTTTAAAAATCAATTTCCAAACTTTCTTGTTTTTGTTTGTCATTAGAAAAGTTTGTCAACGAAAAATACTTTCTAATCAAAGAAAAATTTAGCTTGGTTTTTATGAAATTAAATTATTATTATTTTAATTTCTTAATATTTTAAATTTTTTTATTTGTTGGATTTGATCTTTATTATTATTTATTTTATTTGAGATAATTTATGAAATTATATATATATATTTTAATTTCATTCTCATTCAATTTTTTAATTTGTAAGATTTATTTCTCATTATTTTAATAAACTTGAAAAAAATAAAATATTAATAAGTTATTTTTCAGCTCATTTTCCATAACATAATCAAACATTAGAAAGTGTTTTCGAACATATTTTTCATTATGCTACTAAACAACAGAAAATAATTTACTTTCTCGAAATTCATTTTCCTGAAATTCACTTTTCAAAATGAAACTACTTTCTAACAAACAAACGACGTCTTAGTATTACAATAGGGAACTCATATATACAAGTTATCCATTCCTAATATATAGCTAACAGGATTCCTAACATATGAGTCTGATAAGATGTCACACCTAAATCCCTCAAGTTCACACTAAATCCAAGTGCATGTGGATCTAACATGATGTCAAACCCTAGGATAATCATTCTCTTACACCTCTATGTGTATAAAAGTTCTCTAAGAGCCGACATAGTTTAATCAACATTAATGCTGGGATATGATTGTTCTTATTTACATTAAATGTTGTGTATGAAATAAGGTATAAAAGTTTTTTATAGTTCTATTTTATATTCATCAACAACAATGATATGTAAAGGTAATTCTCTTTAATGTTAATATTGTATAAAAAGATATTTTTATAAGCATTAGTGTTGATATAATAGACTATTTCCTTACTAGGATATTTAAGAAGAAAAGACTCCCAACTTTTTAAGCAAAACAACAAAGCTCAAAGTAGAAAAATTATAAATACTCTCAAAACTATTAAAAAATAATATAAATCATATCTTAGAATCCTACCTAACAGTTTAAGCTATTGGATTGAGATGAATTTTTGACATGGTATCAAAACTTTGAAAAATAAAATGGTCATGAGTTCGGATCTCACCATCCTTATTTACTTGATAAAATTAAGTACAAGGTAATTGAACATATGCATGTTTCAAGCCGAAAGGGCTTTCACTTGAAGAAGTGTGTTAGAAAATAATATAAATTATATCTTTTAACGTCATCTAACGACTTAAGTTATTGAGTTGAGATGATTTTTTAACACAAACCACCCAAATAAAAGGATTTATGATATTTATTCTCTTATCGTATTTTCTAAAAGCATTTATTACACAAAAAATTAAAAGCAAGTGCTATTGTATATAGAGTTTAATGCTCTTCCCTTCATTTAAACAATCTTTTATTGTAAATTTATTGACTTAATTATCAAAGAATTTTTAAACTCTATAAAAAAAACTATTTTACAAGAACTAAAAATTTTACCATCAACCTTTTATTTTTTGTGCCTATAATAATAAAATATTGATATGAATATTTGATCGTATATTAGCATGTTTAATTCATGAAGATCATCAAAATTTATATTAGTTAAAAATACTTTATTTTTTTGTTATAGGGTTTTAAAAATATTGCCTTTAAAGATATTATTTTTATTCTTTTCATCTCATATATGATTTATGGAGATAAAAAGTAGTTTTATTTATAATGTTTTGATATCACAAACATAAAACTTGTATACATAAATATATTCATGAAATTCAAAGCAAGCGTAAGTGACATGTTCGTGATATATTTAGAGCAGCAAGAATATTTGCTTTTAATGCATATGTAGTGATACCTGCAGTATGATCTTGAGCAAAAAATGAAGGGCGTCCCGTTTCGAAACAGTTGTGCAAATAACACAGTACAATAAAGATTATTTATTAATTTTAACACACTGGTGGGTGCCCGCTTATCAACTTGAGTAAAATTGATTGCTAAAGATTAGGAAAAGAATCGGAATTTGGGCAAAAAATATGAAAGGACAAGGGACACATCTGGTGATTTTAGGTGGCGATTAACCAACGAGGAGAAGCGTGTGCATGTAATAAATTATATTTTAAAATTTTATTTAATAATTTGAATTCTGTATTTAAATATATCATTCAATTTTATAATTAAGTAGCTGTGGATTTAAATTTTACTATTTTTATTTATTTAATACAAATTAAATATAAAGTAGTGTTAATTTATGTAAATTTCAAATTTTAAAAAATTATTTTAAAAATAATATAAATTATTTATTAACAACTTAAATTTGACAAGCGGCACTCAAGGACAAGAGAAAACTCGAACGCTTTGTGAAATATAATTGAGAATCTAATTTTAAAAGAAGACTTTGAAAGGAAACATTTTGTAAACCATAAGCAAGCATCTTATCAGATAAGATCGACCCGCGCTTTGTCCACATCATTTTGCCGGCTAGGGTGTGTGTTGTAAGAATAAGAGCATGGGTGTGTGGAGCCCATACGATAGCACTGGGATTTTTAACATATATTTTTATCTTAAATTAAATTAAAATGGTCACCCATCAACCTTCTTTAGTTATTATTCTAAAACAATGTCGGCATCTTTCTTTCATGAGACTGCGGGGAGGAGAAGTAAAGAGTAAGGAACTACGAACCAAGGCTTTTTTTTTTTTTAATTATTAGTATTATTTTTATTATTATTGAGTCAACACAATGTTCAAAGTCAACTTTAATCACTTTTCCTGTGGGGGTATCATCATGCTGTAGATGCTGTTGAACTGTTGAGTCAAAAAAATATTATTTTAATATATCTTCAAATAAAATTATTTTAAAAACTAATCATATTTTCATATTACCTAAGTATAATAATTTGATTTGCTAGCCAATAAGCTAGTTTAAGGCGACATTTATCGAAAGGTTATTCATGGTGTCAGCGGCATAAAGTTCGTTCCGAACTCACTTGAGAGTCTTGGTCTCGATGATAGCTATTTGTCACCGCCAGCTGCTTATGATCCACTTTCAGTTTTAATCAGGCGAGAAGAAACATAATGATATCAAGGAGTAATGTCGTGTCACAACCCAGCATTTAGTCTAGGAAACCTGACTAATGAAGTTATCTATCACACATTCACACGCGATGATTTTTGTGAAGGGTTTTAGGATAATGTGTAGGACACAAAAGCTTTTTTATTTCGACAATGCATGATTATAATCAAATTGATACATGTTTCCACCATACTCTTAAATTTGACTGCTCTGTCAACTATAATTTTGAGTGTGTTTTAATACTTCTTTTTTCCAATATTGTATAGAGTTTTCAGCTCCCAAACAAAGTTTTTGAGCATACATCTGTATTCTTATTCTTAAAAGGGATCATGTTTTTTAAAAATTAAATTTATTTAAAAAATTAAAATTTTTATATATTTTGGATTGTTTTTATATATGATAATATCAAAAATAATTTTTAAAAAATAAAAAATATTATTTTAATATAAAAAATATTTTAAAAATAATTACAACTATGGTCTCAAATAGAATCTAATATCCAATTATTCCACTTGAAATTTCTTTATAAATTGTGCATATCTCTAGATTTTACCCGTTCAATAAAAAAGAGAAAAGAAGATGATTTTGCCCGTATCTACTCTATGGTAGAGTAGTCAGGGGGTGGAGCAAAAAAAAAATTAAGGAAGGTCAAATTAAAAATTAAAAAAATTAAGTTAAATTTTTAATTATTTTTAAAATATTTATAAAGTAAAGGGCTGCAAAAAAAATTTCTGCAGGGCCAGCCCCTCTTTCCACCGCTGAGAATAGTGTTTGATAATATGATATTTATTGTTTTTAAAAATATTTTTATTTGGAAAAATGTTAAAGTAATATTATTTTATTTTAAAAATGAATATATAAAAAATCTTAAAATAAAATAAAAAAATTTTAAAAGCAATTTTATTACCGCACAAACAAAGACACTGGTAATAAACCTGAGACACGGAGGGATCAGGAGAATATTTATCGGCCAAATAAAAAGATCGTACTGGCCCACTTTAAAAGCAAGACAGTCCTATCATGTGGCCCACATAAAATCTTGGCTTTGCCTTCCAATATATCGCGAGTTGAGGGGAAGGAAGCAAAATAAAACTACATTAATAATAATAAGAAAAAACACCATTGTTACTGCCTTCTGCAGGAAAGACGTAAGAATGGCTATCCAGCACCAACTTTGTTATTTGTGTTAAACCGAAAACGACCCGTCAACTAGCTGGGTTGGTTTCCGTTGTGATTTTGAAAGATAATGTACCTGCCCGATTGACCATGGAAGCAAATCAATACCAAGTTGTTATCATGGTTCAGCTGACAAATTCAGCAAATTATAACATACTTTGGATTCAATTTACTTGGAATTACCTGCCTCTTTGACGACTTTGTGTTTGCTGAATATCTAGTGCTAGTGCAACGTTATATCAAGCTAATCACGGTTGCTTTCTTTGCGTCAGCTCATGCAGAAAAGTTAACCTGATTACCTCTCTTCTCTATCCTCTTACCTCATCACACTAGTTCTTTCAACTGTTTCTGGGTATGATTCAACAATGTAATTGGAAGTTTCAAGACAAAGTTGCTCACACATTGAGGGGCACTAATTAAAATAACTTTCTCGAATATGGATTTTCTGTAAACGACTCGAAAAATCTTTCACAAGATTACTTTTCTTAAGATTCTTCATTTGATATTTGGTCACTGCTGCTCAAGGACAGAGGAGATTCGTCGTTGCTATTGTGAAAATTGGTCACTGCTGCTCAAGGACAGAGGAGAGTCGTCGTTGCTATTGTAACTAAAGGCTGAGCATCTGCAAGAGATCATGTGTTACGTGGTCATATATATGCTATATGCAGAACTATATGCATTGGATTCTCCTTGAGAGAAGGGGAAGAGCGGCAGTATCTGTGTTCATAAACAAATTGTGAGGAATCAGGCACTCAAATTCATGTTGTTACGATCTGTAAGAGGCAGAAAGAAAATGTACAAACAAGATAAGTTTGTCTGCTTAACGAGGAACCCCTGCACGTGTGGAGATAGCCACGTTCATCTCTTATCTAGCTAGGAGTTTGAATTGCGCCTCCGATAACAATAATAAGATACCATATATCAGTATTTGCAGTTGCAGGTGCATCATCAGCATTAGAGGACTCCACATGCCAAGCTCGCCTTTCTTGCATCCTCTTAATAATTTCTCTAATGCTCCATTATTCGATATAATTTGCCCTATCTCCTCACCGATCCCGAGAGAAAACAAGGTCTCAATGTCTATGCCTCTCGCATACAGCCATATCAACCTTAATTATCCAGGCAACTTTGCAATGCTGGAAATTGTTCTTGAGGATGATGTTGATAAGAACTAATGCCATCCCATCCCATCCCATACATATTATCCCATACATATTTGGTGAATGAATTCTTTGGGTGGTGTGTATTGGGTTTTAAAATGTTTTTTATTTGGAAATGTTTTAAAATAATTTTAAAATTTATTTTTGATACATTATATTAAATAAAAAATATAAAAAGTAATTCAAACTGTAAAAAATGGTATTTTGACAGCTGATAAACACCCTAAATAGAGTGCAAAACATTAATATATATATATATATATATGGGAAGAAAGCTTGGATAAGATTAACATTTTTCTTGGAATTATTGGGAGTTACTTTTCGATAAAAAATTATTTCAACTGAACTCAGCTGTAATGATATTTTCTGCTTTAATCCCCATTATCATCTAAAAAACTAAATTATCATGCTGTGCCCCACACATGAAAGAAAATAAATATGACAATATATGCCATGAAGTTGCGTTCCACCTACTCTTAACTTTATTCTTCCATGCCCCACCCTTAATGTCAGCTTCCTCTACATTCATTCTTTCTTTCCTTTGCTATACTTTCTCCCTTGCTTCTTCCATCATTCCTTCTCACATGACCCCCCCTCTCTCTCGGACAGGAATGCCGATGTCCTGAAGAATTACCAGAGCTCAAGCTGATTCCAAAATTGAACAATGGCAGCCAATACAGGTTCAGTCTTCAACAAATTCCTCTCTTTCTTTATCCTTCTTCTCCATCTTGGTTGCTTTATTTTCAAAGCCAAATTAGATGATCGCCAGCCAGCCAAGAAACGCAAGAAAGTCTCTCCTCTTGCTCCCATTTCTTCTTCTCATTCTCGCCTAAAACCCCACAAAGCTCTCTCTTCCTCTTGGTCCTACCTCAAAAGCATTTTCTCTGGTAAAACGTCCAAAACCCAAACTCAACCTGCAGCTCCGATTCTAACCTCAGCAAGATCATCACAACAATCCATTGTCTCCATGATCCTACCTGATCAAACTCACTTGCCCGAACTTCCACCAAGGAAAAAGTCAACTGGGTCCTGCGAAGAATCCGATATCTCAACAGATCACCAATTCTTTCCTTTGAGAAATGATATTTTTCCATGTTCAGTTTGCGGTGAAGTTTTCCAGAAACCTCAGCTTCTTGAACAGCATCAAGCTGTCAAACATGCTGTCACACAGCTTCTAGACGGTGATTCAGGCAAGAATATAGTCGATATCATATTTAAAACTGGATGGTCTTGCAAAGACAAGAGCCCAGAAATCCGTAGGATTTTGAAGATCCATAATAGTCCAAAGATATTGTCAAGATTTGAGGAGTACAGAGAGTTTGTCAAAGCTAAAGCAGCGAGAAACAGTCCTATCAAGAGACGAGATGAGAGGTGCATTGCTGATGGTAATGAGCTCTTGAGGTTTTACTGCTCAACTTTTATGTGCGATTTAGGACTGAACGGGGATTCTAGTATTTGTAACCAGCAATATTGCAGTGTTTGTGGGATAATCAAGTCTGGTTTCTCACCAAAGATGGATGGAATTTCTACACTGTCTACTAGCTGGAGAGCACACATGGCGTTCCCTGAGGAGATTGAAGAGGAGTTCAAGTTCATGAACGTGAAACGGGCTATGCTAGTTTGCAGGGTCGTGGCGGGTCGGATCGGGTGTGATCTGGAGGGGGATATAGACAAGCAGGATAGGGGGTCTGATTCTGTCCTGGGAAGAGGTGGCAGTGGGATCCACACGAGGTTGGACGAGGAGGAGCTGTTGGTGTTTAATCCAAGGGCTGTGCTTCCTTGCTTTGTTATTGTATATACTGTGTGAGTGTGATCATGGTAATAGAGTATGATCCCTTCTGCTTGTGTTTTTACTTTTGATGGATTTTTCATGTGTGATGTGTGGTGGTGATCATGGCTTTTGATTTTACCTTCTACTTGATCCGTGAATGTGACCAAAACATGGTCAGTTGGTCTCGACCCCATTACCCCAGAGAGTAGATGCTGTATAATGTTAGTTGCGGATTAATTTCCCCTGATTTGCTTCTGATTTATTATTATTATTATACTCTTAATTATTATCAAGGGCTATAACAAGTGGCGGAGGCATGGAAATTTTTCCCGGCCCCTTTCTTATATAAAATAATTAAAATTTTAATTCTTTTAATTTAGCCCCTTAATTTATTTTTTTTCTTGCTTGGCCCCTGGCTAAAACCCCCCACGGAAATAGCTACTGTCACGTAAGAGACAACATAAACGTCATGTAAATAACCTTCCATATGGACAACAAACAACTTGGTGTGTTAATTTGTGAGTTTTTAGCATTATTAATTTTGTACTTCATTAAGTCAATTATTGATATGATTTGGAATTGTCCTGACAGGAAAAAAAGAAAAAGGTGTTCTTGTTCAATCTAACAATGCGGTGTCGGTGCTGCTTGATGTGGTTTTCCCACCATGTTTCAGTAATAGAATTCGTTAGGGAATTGAGATTATGGTAAATGAGGTGTAATGTATTTTTTATTTAGAAATATTTTTAAAATATATTTTAAAAAATTATTTATAACATTAGTATGTAAAAATAATCTAATAACGTAAAAAAATTAATTTTAAATAAAAATATTTTTAATTTATAAGAAATGCAGTTTCGATCCATTCTCTAATAATAAATTAATATCTCCTATGCCATTTAGAACTTACACGCTAATTCCTTATTTATTTGACGATGGGAAAGTATTTTTTAAAAAAAAAATATTTAAAATTAATATTTTTTAATATTTATATTATTTTGATATATTAATGTTAAAAATAATATTTTAAAAATAAAATAATATTTTAAAACAGTAATTTTAAAAATATTTTTTATTGTGTCAAGTAATCATCTCAACCAAATAGTTTAAATTATTAGATAATGTTAAAAATAATATTTTAAAAAAATAATTTTAAAAATAATTTTTACTGTGTCAAGTAACCATATCAACCAAATAGTTTAAATTATTAGATGGGGTTTCTAAATATGATTTATATTATTCTCTAACATATCTTCTTAAATAAAAATGTTTTATAAGTTAAAATTTATACAAACTCATATCATTTTATGTTTAATTTTAATCAAATAAATGAGAGTTAAACTTGTAACCATTTAGTCATTAAAATTCTGATATCATATTAAATAATTATCTCAACTTAAAAATTTAAATTATTAAATAAAATTTTAAAAAATAATTTATATTATTCTCCAATAACATACATGATATTAAATTTAGCCTAAATCTACTAACAGTTACATACCGGTTACAAATTATTCAACAGGCCATGTGCCTTCACAGCTTTTTTTCTATTTACATTAACGGTAAAGGGACTATTATACTTGATCATTTTTTACACCTAAAAAATTAAATCTCTCCGAAGTTCTAAATACTTTGAGAAAAGACTTCATGTTTTTTTTTTTAATATTTTATATAATCCGAGCCCTTCGGCCAGGCTTCTTGTCTATCACTCGTGATTTATTTACTTATCCTGAGAATATATGGTGCTTCATTACTAACACAAACTCTTCCTATTCATCAGCTTCTCAAATGTTTTAAAATTATTTTTTTAATATTTTATTTTAATAATTTTAATATGTTAACATCAAAAATAAAAATAATATTTTAATACATTAAAAAAGAAGAAGAAGAAGCAATTGTAAATACACAGTTGAGTGCGCTGTTTTATAGATCTGGCCCACTCATGACTATGCTCTGGGTCCATAAGGAATGCCCCCTTATCCAGCCCACCCCTTATCTGGCGGGAAACAGGTAAACTACATAGTCATTCAACGAAAATGCTGGGCTGAGCTTGGTGGAGAGTTGCTTGATATGCCCTCGATCAAGTCATTAAGGTTATGTTGCTGTAAAATCATAGAAATCGATCGAATACCCATCAAATTCAAAACCTCCATTTCCGTGCCAAGAAGCAAGCCAGATTTTCCGCGCAAAAAGCTAAAGGAAATTCGAAAACAAGTCTGCAGAGTAGTCCCTTAACTTCCTGCTGCTGTTCATTCAAAGTCTCTTCTTTCTCAAATCTTCCACTCCCAAAAACAAAGAGACACTTACAAAAAACCCGGTAATCAATCCAACCATTCGACCATGCTTGCATAGTAGGTATGTTATCTGCTTCATTTTTGTATATATGTGTTTTAGAGCTACAGCAGAGAGGAGTGGACCCTAATTGTGACTTGAGTATTGAAGACAGCAATAAGTGGTTGTCTGTAGTAGTTACATGGCATGTTTATTGCTGGACTGCCATTTTTTTTTTTCTGATTAATAATCGTAATGTATTCGACCACTATATTGCAGTTGATTCTGGTTAATTTTTTGTTTTCAGTGGCCAGTGGATTCCTACTTCAAACTGGCCCCTCACTTGCAAATAATTACGTGCTCTGTTTGCTTCTTTTTTTTTTTCCTTGCTGGAATGGGTGAGGATTAAAGGTACAATGTCCCATTCCACTTCCAGAGCAATAATGGTTGAGTTTGATTATAGGGTGTTTGCAGATTATTTTTTATATTAATGTATTAAAATAATTTTAAAATATTAAAAAAACATTAATTTAAAACAAAATAAATTTTTAATTTTTTAATAATACCTTTCCCATTCACAAAAACCTCCCTACTCAAAACCCGATTACATTTTTTAAAAAAAAAAAGATACCACAGTATTTTTTTTTTCTTCATAGCCTATACAACAATAATTTGGTTGCTGGACTCTACAGATAATGAGTTGACTTCCTCAATTGCAGTATACATTATACACACACACACTTAAAATGGAGGTTGTTACAGAACCAAAACTATCTGGAGAAATTTCCTTTAAATTAAGACAATTGCTTTCTTTTCCTTTTCACAAGAATTTCTTTATTCAATTTAAGCCATATCTTAACTATTTCACGTATGAAAAACCAAAACAAAATTTTTCTTTTTATCCTACCAGTATTGTGTTAAAAAAATCAGAAATATTGTATTCCTATCATATTAAAAAAAAAATTATAAGTTAAATCTAAGTAAATATAAATCTAGCAAGATATTAAATTCAATTTATGTATATTCAATTGTGAATTTGTATTATGGTTTAATAAGATATGAAGCCTAATATATTTAGATTCAACCATCAATTGAATCCAAAATAACATGGGCAGGGCAAGATACTTAACCTAATATACATGGATTTAACAATCAGCTGAACCCAAGATAATATGCTAGATCCTAAATAAATTTTTGAATTGAAAGTGTAATGGATTTGATGAACCAGGACCTACTATACTTGTTATCTTATTAATTATGTATAAAGAGTATTTATTCCTCGTTAATGTCATCAAAAGCAATAGAATTTTCATTTTTTTTATTTGAAAACAACAAGGTTTAAGAGGTATAAATACCTCCTAAATTATTGAGATAAATATTTTAAAAAAATATTTCTTAAGAAATTACATATATGTCTGAGTATTAATCACTTGAAAATGCAAAAATAAATATCATTTATTTTTAAAATTTCTTCTGGTTAGAACTTTACTATTAATTTAGTGTTTTTTGAGTTAAGGAAAAGAAAACTATTTACCTAAACATCTTAATTAATCAATACCTATAAAATATATTAAAATAATATTTATTTATTTATTAAAAAATATTTTTAATATCAACATATTAAAATAATCTAAAAACATTAAAAAAATATTAATTTAAAATAAAAAAATATTCTTTTAAAAAAACATTTCCGAAACGCAATCAAACACGCTACCAAAATTTTCAAGTATACGCTACCCATTTCTCCGCACCTGGGTTCGAGGCTTACTATGCATGTCTGTTACCCCCGCAGTGCCTTACTTGCTCACTGGTCTTGCAGGATGTTCAGTGGGCTGTGGGGATTAGTCGTGGTGCGTATAAACTGGCCCGGACACCCACGTAAATCCAAAAAAAAAAGTATGAATAGTCAATTCTCTTCAGACAATATACCTCTATATATTTTATGCGAGTAATTCTATTCATTTCAATCCCATGGAAGTTTTATGCATGTTTCTCGCAGTTTTATTTGCTAGAATATTCTTCGCTAGGGCTAAAATGTCCTGATCCCAGAATCAGATTTTTGTTAGTTTTGTTCAGCAATTTATTAATAGTAAGAAAGCTGCGGTATGATGATTCAGAAACAAAATCTGGTTACATCTTCTGAGTGCTACCACTGGATTGGAAGAGGCAGAAGCTTTCCGAGTGGGTTACGTGGTTTTCTAAAAGAACAGTAGTTTTACTAATTTCTAGAGCAACAAAGATTAATTACGGGGTTTGGAAAGCAATTAGCTGCTTTGAAAATCACAAGCCTGCAAAACCCTAGATATTCTGGTTGCTCATTCATAAGGGAGGAGGTTAGTTGTCGTATACAGGGAAGGTCCCTGCGTCCTTTTTTATTATCCAAAGAAACAAAAATGCTGAATGTTTTCTTTAATCTCATTATTCAATATAATTTTTCTGCCAAAAATCTGCAAGAACCTGGGAAAACAAAACGTCCTTTCGTGTTGAGCTTGGAGGCAGTTCATGTGGAAGGCATCTGGCTAATCTCCTTCCAGGTCTCTTTGATGATGATTTGTTGTCTTTAATTTTTGACGGTGCCAATAAAAAATGGCTGCTAATCTTCCTGTTTCCTGTTTTTCTTAGACGAAAAGTAACGATAACGATAAAGTATGGAGAGATTTTAGTTGAGTTGTTATATTTATTTGCTTTTTTTAATAATTTTAAAAATTAAAATAGATTCTTAAAAATATTAAATAATTTTTTATTATTTAATAACTTTTTAATTTCTATTAGAAAGGTACCGTATACAAGTACCCCTTTTGCACTATAGACGCGTAGTAAGCGTATATTGGAAGTGCTAATTTTCTAATGCTCTAACAGAATATCGATTGTCTGGCCATTTAATATATATGGTTAACCTGGCATTGACAGTCTGGTCGATATTTGATTTTTCAAAAAAACAAGGGAGAGGGCAAACACATCGACCGTCGTTGATCTGAGTAAAATTGATGAATTTTACCTGGATTGCATAAGCAGAGCAAAACCAATTCATTGGTTTTCTGACACTAACTTACCAGTAAATTTTTCATTAGCGTCGAAAATAGTGGTGATTCGATAAAACTGTAGTTAAAAAATCCAATTTGGAATTATTCTAAATTGTTTTTAAGAAAACCAAATTTCTAGTAGGACAAAAAAACCTATTAATAAATTTTGATGATTTTTAAAATTTAAAATATTTAGGAATAAAGATAAAATACTGGATAATTGATTGATTTCTTAGTTCAAGTCATCTAATTTATTTTTTATAGTTAAAATATCTAATAACTTGATATGAAAAGTGATAGCAAGTGATGTTTGGTCAGGTAAGTGACCAGTAACTATAATAATAACAGGTGGTATCTGGTAAGTCAAGTAACTAGTAGATAGTATCTGTAAAAAACAAGGGTGATTATTTTTAGTTTGGTTCGCTTTTTACCTAAAAAATAACCAAATCAATTTTTTAAAACAAAACTAAAATTAGTTTTCTTGATTTAATCAGATTTTTGTATTTTTTGCTTATTCTTAGTAAAAGGTTTCATTTAATGGACATGGAGATTCTCTAATGGTAAAGTCAATAATTTTATAGAAAGAGAAAATACTACAATATTTTAAAAAAATAAAATCTAAAAATATATATACTATAAATATCGAGAATGAAAAGATTATAAATCTTTAATTTAAAAAATTTATAATATATTTGTGACTCATGAATCTTATCATTTTGCATAAAAAAAGGTTAGAGTGTAATTTATTTTTGTAATATTTTAAGTTATATTATATTTAAAATTAATAATATATATCGAATCAGAATAAAATCTTAAGAAATCTACATAAAATTTAAAAAAATCCCTAACGAGTATTGGGTTTTGACTTATCAAGATGGGATGTCAAGCACTAGTCCAAGTGGTGTTTTTTAAGGTATATTTTAAAGTAATTTTTTTGGTTTATTTTGATGGGTTTTTCGGGTTTATTTTATTTGGATTTATCAGATTTTGATCAGGTTTTATAATGAATTCAATGAGTGAGTCAATTGCCGAACCGATCTGAGTTTTATTACTACTCTTCTTATGCCCTGAATCTAACAGAAAGAAGCTTTCTTGCTAGGTAAGGCTATTAATATAACAACCTAAACGGCGAAATTGTATGCTAATATGAACAGCCAAAACTAGTTTAGATAGATTACAAAATGTAAAGATGCAAAAAGATGGATACCTCGGTCCCTTTCTTCCTGATCTTTTATCTCTCCACTCGCTTTAATAATCTTCCCTCTTTTCCGCCAGAAGAAACGCAGTGGATCACATTCAACCTTGTTTGGATCTGTATATATTAATTTATACATGAAAAATCTTGTCCATTAACAACCAAAACTACCGTCAACAAACCTGTCAAAGACTCAGAAGTTGTTAAGCAAAAATGAAGGAAAACGACGAAACAGAAACAAAAGGAACAGTCATGAAAATGATCGCAGTCTTCTCCCATATATATATATATATATATATATAAAGCTGAAAGGAGGCACCACCTGCCTGTAACACAAACCATTACAATACATCAAGAAACGCTCCCCACCTGTCATTGATTGTTTCTTTTGTGTCTCACTTGCATGCCTAGATTGCGCCATTAATAATCACAGGTAATGGACTAGGATATATAGTTCTTTATAAACACTTAAACAGTCGATCATGTTAATATCCTTAAAAAACAAAAAAACAAGGAGAACTACGATGATTATTTAAACCAAATGCAAAGCCGCATGTTAGTTATACCGGCCATCGAAAGCTATATTTTGTTACTACCCTGAGAGAATTGAGAAGAACAAAGCATCTCTATCAAATCCATCTCCTTCTTTCCATTGAGAGAATCAGTTTGATCCATCTCCAAGTCCAGGTCCATGCTGTTGCATCCATATTCAGTAGAAGACGAACATGGGGCGCTACTTGCTCCATTCAGTAGATACGAAAGATAGAGATCAGAATGGAGGTGGTTATAAGTAGGTGTATGATCTTCCGCTGCTTGGAAACCATTAGTGCACAACTTCGGATTCAGACTAGAAGAAACAAAGCCATTTTCATTTCCATCATTGAGCTGCTGACCTCCATTGTTTTGATATGAACCCCAAGAATCCAAGGACAAGGAATCATTGAAAGGATCCTCATTGAAGCTGTTGACTTCCATTATTGGATTCTCCATGTCAGCTTTATCTGTTGATGGGTCTTTGGATTTGTTGGCAAAGAAATTTTGGATGAACAAAAGTTCGTCATCATTACATGCTTGCGCAAGTAGTGATGGAGAGTCATCAGTGTTTGATTCTGATAATTCAGGGAGAAAATAGTTGTTTTGGCTCGATGGTTCTTCAGATATGGAGCTTGATGGGGTTTTGGTGGTAGTGGTTGTGCTCTGGGTGGAAGTTGAAGCATTTTTAAGGTTCTTGCTTCGAATGTAGTCTTGAAGTATCGAGGATTGAGTTTTCCCACTTTGGCTTTCTTTTTGCTTGTGCTTTCTCCTTGAATTTTGCCTTCTTTTTGTAGCATTCCAATGATTTTTTATAGCATTTTCTGTTCTTCCTGGAATAAGCTTTGCAATCTCCGCCCATCGGTTTCCAACTTTAGTATGAGCTCCCACCAATATCCTCTCCTCTTCTTCACTCCAGCTATCCTTCTGCAGCAAACCGTCGAAAACACAAGAATTGCCATATTCTTTTAATAGTAATTAAATACCATAAGACAATACAAGATAACATTAGAGAAGAAATAAAGGGTTGTTACAAGAAAGGCAATAAAAAGTTTTCAATGGAATGATTAAAGTTTATGCCTTTTATGTCAATGATAATGCTTTTTGGAGAGAAAAAGAAAGCTTACCTCATCATATGATACTGGACACTCAAAAGAAAACAAGAAATGTGAAGAAGATGCAAAACAATATCTTACAAAT
Source organism: Populus euphratica (assembly GCF_000495115.2). NCBI lineage: Eukaryota > Viridiplantae > Streptophyta > Magnoliopsida > Malpighiales > Salicaceae > Populus > Populus euphratica. The sequence goes on along the minus strand of NW_011499903.1, from coordinate 172,913 downwards.
ATGAACTGATCCGAGAAATAGCCTTGAAATATAAATTAACAAACACATTTGACATCAGATTGAAGGAATATCAAAGTTGTTCGCTTGTAAAATTTATATATATGTGATGTTGTCGTATATGTACGTGTGGTAGAACTGAAAATCATCGGTTTCTTTTGGGTAGACAACTGGAAAATTGCTTGCGCTTAGCAGATAAGGGACGAACATATTTTCTTGTAGATTCTCAAGAAAAATAAGAAACAAGTTTTTTTCTGATCATAGATCCTTGAAAATCTTCAACTCATATCATTGGCATGGGAAATTTCCCATATCATCATCGGTACCATTGATAAATTAATCAAGATATGCACGAGTCTAAATGTTTTATTTGCCATGAGTTGTCAGGACATGTTCAATAGAAACGCAAGTGTTTTGGTATTGAAAAGCTGACCTGATGAGTTGCAGCTGAAAAAATAAAAATGTTGAAAATCATTTCTAATTATTATACATTTTAAGAGAATCACCATAGTAAGAGCTAAGTGAATCTGTTGTCTTGTCATCAATAACTGTGTTACAGTGTTACTTTTAGATGCCCCCACCACCCAAAAAAGAAAAGGGCACAGGACCCTTCTCGCTTTGTTTCTTCACTGCAATAAATTAACTTGGAGAGCGCGCACTCGCATGTATATTTTCTCATAAAATAAAATTGCAATATTAATTTACAGGTAACCAAAAAACATTTATGCTTTCTATTATATGTTAGCCACGGCAATAATTTCGAAGGAAAATAGGAATATATCGCAAGGCAAATCGGATAAGGCTGTGATCTGGGTTGTCTTGTCAACACCATTATCAAGCTTTGATGAGAATCTAGACAATATTTAGTTTCTAGGGGAACTTCCGAAAATTGAGAAGGAAGAATCTGAGAATCTAAGTCGAAGATCGTTATTAGATACCCCCATCACAGCTCCTCATAAAAATAAATCCTCAGAAAAGTTGAGAAGATCTAAAATGTCTTACCTTTTATTTTAGAGATCATCACAACATGAACAGAAGATAAAACTAAATTGACGAACCCTAGAGGAAGTGAAAGGAGAAGAAACCTTGATATCAGGCCTTAAATGGTTGTGCCATCTCTCACGACACTGCTTTCCAGCTCTACCATCCAGCTTTTCAGCGATTTGAGCCCACTTTTTCACTCCGAATTGCTTCACCAACCTAATTAGCTTCCTTCATTTCAAAACAAAACATAATGTTTCACTAAAACCATATTTAAACATTAACATAAGAGGAAAAAAAGGAGAAGAAACATTCAAAAACATGTCAAGCAAAGTCTCTTTGATCACCTATCTTCTTCTTCTGTCCATTGCCCCTTGATCAAAGGTGCACAGGATCCTTTCTTGGTTTTCTTCCCTATCCCTTTAGAACTTTTCCCTGAAACACTCACTTTTCCATTCAAACCCCCATTAGGGTTTCCCTCGTATGTCCAATGAAGGTCATCTCCACCAACACCAATTGCACCATCAACAAAGCTTGTCTCTTGAATGCTCTGCCATGGAACAGCACCAATTGCACCACTAGGCGGATAAAAAACACACGACCCGTTGTTTGAAACAGTGGTTTCTTTGTTTTTATCATTGTTTTGAATATTTTGGTGGGGTGTGAAATGGCTCTGACCAAATAAAAATCTATCTATGGCTGTTAATGGTGGATAGATGTTGGGACGATTGTTTTGCAAATCTCGATTGCCAAGACGGCCACCAACGCCTCCTCCTTCTTCCATCAAAGGAGCTTGATCAGTTGAGAAGAAGAGGTGAGAAGATTTTAGGCGTAGAAACGAGCTTGCCTTATGGAGTGGTGGTTTTGGAGGTCTTTACTTGTCTACTTGTAAGAAAACCACATAACAAAAGGTGGTCACTTTGCTTATACTAAGCCCTGTGACATGCCATGTGGCCTAAGAACCGTTGATCACGTACTGATCTGATGGATGAGAATTAGAGCTGAATATAACTCCTGAGCTTCCTCACCTGGACAGAAGCAGGGAGAGAGATTAGAGGGTTCGTTATTAAACTTACAATTAACTAATCATTTCCTAATAAATCCCAAATAATGGAAAGTTATCTATGAGGGGAGGGGAAGGTCAATCACGTATGCATCTTGGCACCAATCTTGAAAAGACAATCTTGCTGTGTGATGCATGATATCAGTTTTATGCAAGCCCACTGCCATTTATAACCGCCAATATCTTAATTTGGGGATTCAAATGTGGTAATAACATGGGGATTCGGACATGGTAATAACAAGGTGTCCATGTAAATCTTTTCGGAGAGTTAATACTACTTATTAGGGGTGACGGGGTTTTGCAGAATTCCAAGCCTTGGAATTCAATTGCCTGGTTGGCTAATGGCTCCCGATTGATTAGTTATTAATTCTCAATTAAGTCATTGAATTCCCAGGTACCAAGTAATGACGAGGATTAATACTGCTGATTAGGTCTATTGTCTCTGTAACTAATTAAACACTGAGGCTGTTTGCTATTGTCGTCTTAACGAGTCTATTACAACAGTTTTAAAATATAATTACTGTTCTTTTCAATTTTTGAGATTAAGCGATCTATAACAGTCGGTGTATGTATTTCACTTCTGCGCCGATAGGCCACCCTATCAGATGAGTGCTATTTGCCAAAGAGAGAGAGAGTACGAAGAGGATGTTTGGAAACGGGTTTGAAATTTTATATGTTGATTTAAAAATTATTTTAATATATTTTTAAAATAAAAATATTTAAAAATAATAATTATTCCGACAATCTTTATACTGAGAAGCTGAACTTCAGCAAGGGTCCATTCTATCATCTACAAGCAGGCCGCTTAAGACGCCCAGGGGAAGGACATTCCCATTTCGCAAGCTTTCGTTTTAGCCCATGGGCTGTGACTGCATTAGACTAATCTTCAAGCACCTTAATCTCGGTTTTGTCTTTGCTATGATTCTTTCTAGAAAAAAGAATGGGGGGATTTAGAGCACTTCATGATATACTTGTATAATGATAACACCTTCATCTAAAAGACGGTATTTGCAAGTATTGTGAATATTTTCAAAGTTTATAATCACAATTTACCACAAGTTTTTGATAAAGATAGAATATAACGAAAAGCATGGTAATGTACTATGGATGCTAGGATTAAATATTTAAAATTTATAAAGAAAGATTTTTAATCAACTAATGAAAGGAAAAGAAACTCATTAAGGGATGTTTGGCTAGGTGGTTTAACCTATGTTTTATTGGAATTTGAATTTTTTTAAATTTTTTTATATTTTTATATCGTGTTTGGCTAGGTGGTTTAACCTATGTTTTATTGGAATGTTTGGCTAGGTGGTTTAACCTATGTTTTGTTGGAATTTGAATTTTTTTATATTTTTATATCATTTTGATGTACTGGTATTAAAAAATAACTTTTTAAAAATAAATAAAAAATATTATTTTAATATATTTTTAAATGAAAAACATTTTAAAAAGCAATTATTGCCATTCTGCCAAACACTTTCTTAAGGAACAAATCAATCTCACTAAAATGGTGTAGCTCTCTTAACTCTAATTAGATCAATCAAATTTAATAATCCAATTAATTTAAATCGATTTATAAATATTAAATTATCTACTAGCTATTAAGCAAATTTCATTATCTAATTATCTATGGGTGATAAGTCGACTATCATTCGGAATAAACAACATGTCTTGTGCTTATAGTATTATGAGATGCGATTAACATGCTTATAAGACTCCCATACCCTTTAAGGCAAAAATCTTAAACCTTGCAACACGGGGTATTTTCTTTTCAAGTTGGGTTTTTTTTTTGTAATTAACATACTAAGTCAAGGGTGATTTGGTCTTTTGAATAATTTAAATATTAATTTACAAAAAGTTGGTCGGTATTTGGATTACTCTCATGTACATCATCTACTGTCCAAACACCACTTTCCAAAGAGGAGTTGGAATCCTTTCACCATGTTCTTTCTAACAGCACCGTGCATGTAGTCGTTAGATCAATGGTTGAATTTCGGTTGACTTTTGTTTTTTTAGATTTTTTTAATTGGTTTTTTCAATTTCATCCTCGAACAGTTGATTTATTAAAATTTAGTCTTCATGTTTTTTTTTGGCTTTTCTTTTCATGTGTTTGGAAAATTAATTCAGGTTAACACAAATTTATTTTCTTGTTTTTTATTTTATTTTATTTTCTCTATTTCAGCCTTAAATATTAGATTGTTTTATAATTAAACTCCATGATTTTATCCAGTTAGCTTTCGATGAGATTACTCTGATATCATGATCAGATCATGGATTTGACATACCAATTGTGGTGGACTTTTTTTTTTCATCATTAATTTTCTTAACAATTCATTTATTATCATTGCAATTTTTTATTTATATTATTTAAATAGGTTAAAATTATTAAACTTAATCAAATTAATAATAGAAGTCTCTAATGTTTTTAGCTTTTAATGCTTACATCATCTTAGGTTTCTTTTTTTTTTTTTTTGAAAAAAATTTAAGCCAGCCCGCAAGCTATCTAATTGAGATCTAAAATGGAAAGAAGAAAAAAAGGAGTTATTCTTGATTTATCATGAAAACATATGAAAGAATGTCTTTTGGGCCCCTGGACTTCAACATTGTAGATGAGAAGAGATAAGAGTACTTCATCACTTCACGTGAAAAGCTGACACTTTGTGTTTGGACCATTTCAATCCCACGGACCCATTGTATCCATTGCATTCGGTATGTTTGATTTTGAAGTTTGACTATTGCTCTTGTTCAATCAAATTTCCCATTTGATGTGGGCATCAAAGGTGAGTCCAGAAGAGCTGTGAATTGCAGCGGTATAGCTTCTGCTAGGAATAACAAATTAAAATACAATATTAATAAATAAGCTACGACAAGAACAACATTACAAATTGCCAACAATAATTTAAACACCATTATTTCAACATTTGCATGTGCTTTCATGTATAATTCCTGCTGCACTTACTCAGTTGGGTTGATATGCTTGACGGGATCCATCAACTGAAAGCTTAGGTAGAGAATAAATATGCCGTCGTCACCGATGCATGAAAGCCATCTGCAGTCACCTTTCTCCTGTTACTGCACATTCTTGCACGAAACAGAAGTCAGCATCCATGCTCTGTAAACACCGCAAGAAAAAATCATTATGCGACGAGGGTTCTAATTCACCACCGAATAGGAGAGCGGATTTGCATTTTGCACCGTTTAAGCACCGCTGTTGCCTGTGATCAATACGTTAGTCCTTGATCATGTATGGAAACCACATCATATAATAAGCTGCCTGAGCAAGAAGTTCATACAGTCCTTGATCTTCAGGCAGATTAATTTTACGGCGATTTTGGATGTGCAAACACTAAGTTATAACCAAGTAGTTCATATAAGAAACTAGACGGCGAGAACAAATTTCTAGACGGCATCTCAGGCCACTGCATATGAAGAACTGTGGCGTCAACATCGCACGAGGGGAATTGAGAAACTTATTTATATTGATGTTCATCACCTTAATTACTGTATCGAAATTAAAAATGGCATACAATGATTATTGAAGATGGAATAATTACACTTTCTTCAACTGTGCAAAACTAAATGCCGGAACTACCCCCTCCTTCAATTGCCCTCGGCTGCTGTTGCCATGTACGAGTGCAAATTGCCGATTAATCCTCCAAAAGGTCACGTGAATCCCATCTTCCAAACACCACCGGCCCACCACCCACACGCACCACCGAAACACGTGTACTCCGAAAGATTCCCTAAAGAAAAAAATCTCATTTTCTTTTCTTTCTATTTCTGGCAGATACGGTTGTCAACATTATCACTATGCAACTTTTTATTACGTCAAGAAGTGGAAACGAAGGGGATTTTAATCTCTTCGATTGATTTTTTACCCCTTGTTTAGCCTTTTACACCTCTCGGGCATTATCTGGGGAGCCAAGAGGGAAACAAGTGTCCTCACCACCAGTGTTCCAGAGAAAATGAGCATAATTAGCAGCATAATAAGAGCTTGTAGGGTCAGCAGAAATGGCTTCCAAGAAAGTCTCCTCGGCTGCCCACAAGTCCTTTTTCACATGCCATAGAAAGCTTGCATACTTGCTATATGCCTCTGCATCTCGTGGCTCCACCCCTATTGCTCTCTTGAAGTAATCCTCTGCTCTGTTAATTCACACATAAAGAAAAGGGTTAGTTATTAGTCAACCAATTTCTTCACTCGATAGTGTAAAAGGTCTAACTTAACAAAAGATCAAGCTCATAAATATTTATATAAACAGCAAAAATGGCAGTCAACAGACTAAGCTCGACGCAAGTTGAAGATGATGTTTTGGCATGAAAGGAAACCACACCACACATTACCCTATCAGGATTCAGAAACAAAACCGAACAGGAAAGGTTACAAAACGACAAGTCAAAATCTAAAGCAGCCATACATAGTTATGAAAAACGTTGGCGAATAAACCTAGGAGATATTCTGACTCGGTGCTTGACATGATTTTCTCTCACGACAAACCGAGTGCCCAACTTGTTGAAATCATTTCATCTAACTTGACAGATTTTTGCTTAATACGTGAACATGGCACCTAGAATCTTGGGAGTAGTTATTATTAACAATAATTAAGAAATAGAAGGCAGAGATAGTGTAGATTTTTACCTGTCGTAATCGTGGGCAACCATGTAGAGGAATTGAGCGTAATTGGCAAGGAGGAGAGGATTGTTAGGGTCTTGAGACAATCCAGTTTGATATAGTAAATCTGTTCTAAAATAATCTTCATAATCATCTGCCTCAATCTTCGCGCTAATAGGCGAAACAAATCTATGTGTGGTCTCATGATCAAGAGATACATCTCTCAATGAAGACTGTATTTTTGAAGCTTCATCTATAATTGAATTCCATAGACTCAACTCCTCTGCTCCACTCACTTGCTCTGATACCGACTCTGCCTCTCTTGATGTCCCTAAAGATGACAGCTGAGAAGCCCCATCAGGGACTATTGTTCTAAATTGGCTCGACTGGTCGAACGATCCATCGCCTTCAGTGCCACTGGCGACTGGCCGGACCTTTCCACCACCGCCATTATTGCCCCCAATTGAAGTTGTTTTACCACTTGATGATGGTACCGAAAACGTCTTTACTGATGAAGAATAAAACTTCTGATTCTTCTGGTCTAGATTTTCAACAACAGATACACTTTCTGTTGTGGCTGCGTAAGACCCTGTATTCGGTGGAGCTGCAATTGCTGTGTTATTGGCCATGGAATGTACAGTAAAGTTTGCAAGGAGAATCATCACATACACCATAAGTGTAGGTGTACGCGAAAACACTTGCTGAAACAACCAAACGAAAGAAGCATGCATTTCTTGTTGTACACCAGCAAGAATCCCTTGTAAATCTTCAGTGAATAGAAACTCTCTCATTTGCAAACTATGACTATGAAGTTCTCGAATTATGAACACCATAGAAGAAAACGCCTTCTTCACTGAACAATAAGCAGATTCCCCTGCTTCTCTAAACCCTTCTTGCCATTGCATCTTTCTCTTTATCATTCGAAGCGAAAGCGGAATATCAACACTATTCGCCTTCCGTTCGATACTTGCTGGAATTATATCATCCCTCCCTGACCAATCCGGTGGCTCTTGCCGGATTTCTGGCCATTGAGGCTTCACTAACGAATCCAAAGGAAACTGCCTTTTATCCTGCACTAAATTTGAAGAATCATCACTGCTACAGTTATTATAAATGCCCCCGCCATTAATACCGCCAAGGTTGTCTCCAGAATCAGAAAGAATCTCTGATTCCGAATCTACCGCGTCACCGCTATCGTCATCATCGTCAGAAAGCCGGAATCTGCGAGCCAATTCTTGTATTTTCTTGGAAAATTCTTCGTCAGAAAAGGCATCCAAGCTAGCACTGCTAGCTCTTATTGTAGTCTGACCTCTTGGTTTCTGAGACCCGCAAGAACGAGCTCTCTGTAACTTTGTTGTGAATGGACTTCCCAACAGAGCCCGTCGGCTTAGTCTCTGTACGTATCTACATACGAGCATTCCACCTCCAGCTCCATCGAAACCACGCTGTCGTTTTGAAGATGGAGATGCAACTGCGGGGGCTAGTGCTTGAGAGGAAGATGGTGAATGATGAATAATTGGCTGCGACCAGTGAAAAAAAGTCGTCGTAGCAACTTTCACTCCCATTTTATTTTTCTTTCTTTGTCTGAGAAAGGCTAAAAAGAAGCTTAGAAAAATAGAAGAAATCCAATCCCCGTGGATCTTCTGCTACAGCAGCTGGTTAAAGTCTGCTTTCTTTCTCCCTCTTTTTAATTCACTCGAACCTGGAAATAAACAAGGAGTACAAAATAAATCAGTCAAAATGGGAAAAAAAAATGCATATAAAAGTGTGAATCCCGGCAACCAATCATTACTTTCCATGCAAACCGGATCGGAAAACGGAATTCAAAAAAGCTGCCAAACGGCACGAAAAGCCACGACAAAATGGAAGTGAGATCCAAGAAACGATGGCAAGTTCAAGAGAGATATTTTGCAAGAGCTTACAATGGATTTGATGAGCAGAATCTCTGTTGGAAACCCGGAGAAGAAATCCGGGGAGAAGCTGAAACGGGAAGCACGAGCCGTAACATCACTTTTCAGGAAGGAGGAAAGGAGAGGTCATCCTTTCTCTTATATATAACTGCCCCCACTTCGCTCTCTCTTCTTATTAAAAAAATCTCCGACACTGTAGCCGGTTCTGCTTGAGCCGGTTATAAGAGAAAAAACCGAGTCCCAACTCCGCGTTAAAAACAGGGAATGCGGGTAGCCAGTCGGATTGTTAATTAAGTGGGTCTGGTTTCAGTTATTGTTTGTGACTTTTAACTGGATCCGGGTCAGCTGCCACCATGCAAGGTAAGAACCAGGACGAGGAACCTGATTTTCGAGTCCTAAACGGCTCGTTTCCCGGACGATTTGGATCTCATCTTCGCCGTTCTTAAATTGCGCCGCATGCTCCCACCGACTTTTCATGGTTTTAAAATCGTGGGTTCATCGATAATATTTAATATTATAGGAGTAATTATTTTTAAAAATATTTTTATTTAAAAATATATCAAAAATAAATTTTAATTTTTTAACCTCGTTACATCAAACGAACAATTTAAAAACACTAAACGATTTATAGTTTTTAAAAACACAGCTAGTAAGCAATAACAAACAGCCTCTTTGACTTGCTTTATAGACACGTGTCAGTGTTGCTTTCTCCCCCCTTAAACTGTAAGCAAGATTCACCTAAAAAGTTAATAAAGCAAAATTAACCTGTCTGGAAAACCAACGGTGATGTAGACTAAAGAGAGCCTGACAGGAATCTGTACAGACGAGGGGTACCGAGTGATGTAATTTTCCACAGCAGTCTTACGCGAAGGGATGGGACAGGCCAACGATGTTAAAAACGTATTTTTAACTCGGTAAAATAATATACTCGAATAAAAAAATCATAAAATTATAAAAAAATTAAATAAAAAAATCATAAAATTATAAAAAAATCATAAAATATATTAAAAAAAATTATATTTTATATAAAAATTTATATATAGTTGAAACCTTAAAATATATATTTTAAATAAAATTTTATATATAATTCAAACATTTTAAAATATATAATTTAAATAAAAACTCATATATAATTTAATTAACTTTTAATTAACTAATAATTAATAAAATTAAAATAAATAATCTGCTGGTATATAATATAAACTAAAACTATCTTTTTTGTTTTTATTTTTCTCATTGTTATTCAGATATTCATTAATATTATTAGCATAAAGAGTATTATTAGTGTCACTATTAATACTAACATCAATATTATAAACATTAATGATACTACTAGTATTAATGCCAATATTATTAATGTTATTTAACTCAAAACTTCTTAAATTCTTTAAATTCTCCTTAATTTAAATTTTCAAATCATCTTGAGTGCCATAACTCTCCATTTTAGTATCATTAGGAATTTCTTTTTTATTACTTTCATTTTCTTTACCATTTTTTCTTCGTGTTGCACTGTAAATAGTATTAAGCAAATCAATTTTTGAATGTTTTTCTCCCTTTTGATTATCTAATCATCATCAAATAAAAGATTATCTTCTACACCAAAATCATCAACTTGCTTTTTAACTTGGTTATCATTAAATTTCAGATTGCACATTATAAATAACAAATCATTTATTTTTCTCTGGTGTAAGCAATTTCTTTGATTTGTATAAACCTAAATAAACAATTTAAATTTATAAGATTTTTATCAAATATTTTAACATTTAAAATATAAAACAACTTATCATTTCAAATACATTCTAATTATGCTCACTTCCAGATGAAGTACAACTCAAGCTTAGAACTCGGATTGTAAACTTTTGTAATTCTGAAAATTCATCCCCATAAGAATCTCACCATTGAGCTGGAGTTTTTTAATCTCTTGTTGTCTTGGCAGCCTCAAAGTCAAACAACCCTTTTGCATTCTTGAATTATTCAATTTGCAAGTCAATCTTGCACCTTTCAATTGCACTAGACACCATTTTTTTTAAGCATTGATATAATCCAATTTTAATATTGGCATTAACCTTAAAATTAAGATTATAAGGATAATGAGGATTGAAATAATAATTTGCTGCATGTAAAGGCCTATGGAGTTAAAGTTTCAATCTTACATCAACAACATTCTATATAGGTATATAACTATATAAAAAAATAATAAAAATATCATTACAATCTAGGAATATCTCAATTAAAAGTATCTCTAAAGACATTCATATCAATAGATGATAATATTTGAAATAAAAATTAGCAAGATATATACCTTTTTTTCATAGAATCAAAATTCACTTGTATCTTTTCTTTTGTTTCACCTATTGCTTTATATATAAAACTTATAGATGGTTTCTCATGAGAATCAACTAATCAAAGAACTTTAATTAAAGAATACGTTGTATTAATATATATATAGTAACATCATGTCAAAACCTGTTGTCTAAAACACAATTTTGAATTCGTTTCCTTTCTTATATTTTTGCACAAACTTACATGAACTCCACTATTTGAAAGTAAACATAGTCATCAGCTGTATTTTATGATCATTCAAACATCCTAAAGTCAAATATGCAGTAGCAAACCAAATAACAGCAAGCCTAATCAAATCTCTTCCTTTCATAAAGTGTCTTAGCATAGAAATAAGAATAGTTTTTGAATAAATATATGAGGTGATTCTCCTCCCCTTAACAATAGTTACTTAATGAACCTCCAACGTTTTCTCAAAATCTTCTAATATAAAGTCAATATAATGGGCAGCACTTAGTATCCAAAATAAACTCCTTTTGTTTTCCATCAATAATTGTCCTACTGTTTTATAATTTGCAGCATTATCAGTGACTACTTAGACAGTATTTTCCTCCTCAATCCTCTCTACAATAGCATCTAACATCTCAAATACCTTATCAGCAGTCTTGGACATATTAGAAATATCCACCAATGACAAAAAAATTATCCCTTTAGGACTATTAACCAAAAAGTTACAAATACAACGTCTTTTTTTATTTGTATATCCATCATACATTATTAAACCTGTTTTTTTTTTTTTTCATTATAGCTTGTACTCCTTAAGCAATTTCATTGTTTGATCCACTTCCTGCTTCAAATACTTCTTCTAATATCATGACAAGATGGAGACTTGAAACATGACCCATGCTATATAATTAATTCAAGTGCTTTTAGAAACCCATGGTTTTTATGCAATTAAATGGAATTGCACTACTATAGAAAAACCTTGCAATTTATTGACATGTTTCTTCTCTAATACCCTTTTTTAGCAATTGATTTAGGGTTATTAGTGTACTTCCACTCCTACTGGCTGCTTTCTTTTCTTTGTTCTTTGAGCTAATTTCTTTTATTTCATCATCATCATCATTTCCACTATATTGATGGGCCTTTCTTTTCTTTTCAGTTGCTTCTAAATTTTTCGCCAAAATAACTAAAATTATTTGCTTAACATTTTCTAAAATTTGCTGACATGGCTCAACATCCTTACAAGTTCAAGCAAAGTATTATTTGAAATGAAAAATACCTCTACTGATAATTTTTTAATAATATTTGCACTGAACTTTTCTAGAATTTTTATCAATATTTATATCATATTGTCATCCCACATCAATTCTATTACCAAAAGAATTTTTTCTAGATGCCATAAGTTCAACAATTCAAAAATCAACTCAAATCAGCCCTTTAATCAATCCAAACATTTTATGATTATAATTAAAAAAATTTATATGTATAACCATTCACAAAACTATAATACTTCCAATCTACTTCAGTACATATAGTATACAATTAAATTTTTTTCTATAGTAATTTAATATAAATTTTGCAGACAAGATATCAAAATCAAGTAGCATATATATTGAATAATACTTTGCCATTCTATATAATTAAACTTTTGATTTTTTCCAAAATATATCACTACCTAGATTGAAAATCAATCTGCTTTAATGAAGGAACCCTGCATACTAAAATAGCATCATAAAATCATTTCATCATTCTATTAATAACACCACAGACATAGAGTAATTAGCCAGACACATTCTATTATCCTGAAATGTGAATTACTGGAAAATTATTATTCTAAACGAACTCAACTCACATTAGATAGACAGACCGCAGACACCACTACCACTACCATTCGTTGCAACACCCAGGTATGCAGAAATTTACATTTCACAAGGGTTTTATATATTACCAACACCACAAACACAAACCAATCAGGATTAGAAAAATCATCATTCTAAAATAATTATATTAAGCAAAACATTATAAAGGAATAAATTGTTATTCAAAATCATGAGCAATCAGGACTAGTAAAATCAACATTCAACATCTGTAGAGGGGAATATTACATTTGCATATTTTGACTCTGTATAGGCCTACAGGAGAATATTACATCATAGGCAATCACCAAGGTACCGAGGAACAACTTACGGTGAAGAGGAAGTCGTTGATGATGAAGGCTAAAGAGGAGAGCGATGTTACCTACCGCTATTGATGAAGAGGAAGCCATGAGTTATTGATGATGGGCAAGAAAGGAGATATTTGCTACTGTTGATGAAAAGAAAGTCATCAGCATTGATAACTGAGTGTAGACTAGACTGATGACTGGAGTGAAGAATAAATTGATGACTGGAGTGAAAACAAAGAAAACCACTTTTGTGGTTGCTGATTGGTTAATACATAAGGAGATTAGGGATTTATTCTTATTGAAAAAGAAGAAAGGCGATGATGCACTGATAACTGAAATGAAGATTGGACTTTGAAGTGACTGTGTATTTACCTAGCCAATAGGCGCTGGATAGCTAGAGCATGGAAGGAAACATTTACTTAAATTTATGTGTTTTGGTGAAATTATTCAGTCAGTCTTGAACTCGTTATTTTTTACGATTTCACCTGATTTTAACGATTTCAGTCAATTTCAACCTGATTTCACCCATTATGATTTTTTCAAACGATTCAGCATGTAAAATATATTTTGACTCATAAACTCATATGATTTTATGAGTTAAAACATGATTTTTACAACTTTAGAACTAACTTCGAAAAGAAAAAGTCACCCTTTTAGAACATTAAGGATAGTCAAAAACAACCATGTGCTGGCCTTTTTAAGATATTTCATATCAATTTAGTTTTCTCTTAGCCCATCTTAAAAAATAATTTGGGATTCTTCTTATCAGTTTTATTTAACAATTTTAAATTTTTTAGTAAAGAATTTTCATGCATTTTAAAGATATCTCATCTATTTTTTTTTCATTTAGATTATTAATTTATATAAAAAATAATGTTATTTTATATATATATATAAAAGTCATGGTTTTCATTAAATGATTTTCAAATAAATTTTAATTGAAAAATTAGAATAATTTAGATGTCAAATTAATGTTATCTTAATAATTATATTTGATATTTGCCCTTACTTTTTTGTTTTTGAAAAAAATTACCTTTCCCATTCTATAATTTAGTAGAAATTTTGTTTGTTTATCTACTTCTAAAAAGTTATATCCCGAATTTTTATACACATGTATCGGTTTATATCATAAATCATCTTATAATTTAGTCTATTTCATTCTCATCGATAATATAAAATGAATTTTTAAAAAAATTATGTAATCATGTATGATTTTGACTAAACTATAAAAAGATATATATAATTTTACCTGTTGTTTTTTCAACTTTATGCACTTGGAGTTGCCTATTCATACAATTATGTGTAAAACATAACTTGAATTTTTTTTATAAAAAAACAAACAAATAAGGTAAAAGAAAGAAACTTGATTTTAGGTGGTAGTTCTAAGCACCATAAGTACAAGCAACTTACAAAATAACAACAATAATTGAAATAAGATATGTTAAAAGGAAAAAAAAATGAAATAATATGCTACTAGAAATTTAAATAGATGTGATTAGTTTCAAAAAAACAAATTTAGTACTCAACAAAACCTTAAATGTTTTTTTTTAAAAAAATGTCATGCAAGTAGGGGAAAGTATTTTCACTCAAGCCCTAATATTGTGTTTTGTGAAATTAGATTTTGCGTGTATGTATGTATGTATATTAGACCAATGTATGTATGTATGTATGTATGTATATTAGACCAGATAAAAAATGATATGTAGTTTATCATAATAAAACATGCTAAATATAAAAAAATCAATGAAAACATGGAGTGTTTACAAATTTAAATTCATGAACATGCAAAAACATAATTAATAGTAAACATGCTTTCAACATGAAAAAAAAAAAAAAAGAGTGCTAGCATGGTTTTAAATTTTCATACTAGTAATTAGGATATATTCAAATTTAGAATTGTTATAAAATAAAAAAGACTGACATTCATACTAATATTAAAATTAATTATGTTTAATTTTGATAAAGAAAGATACATACTTATTAAATCACTTTAAAATAACAAATATTTTTGTTATTGTTAAGAATGAGTTATTCGTCCTTGGAGTTTTTTTACTCCCCACTTCTATAATTATGATGTTTAAAATATGTTTTTAATAGTTTCATCATCATCATCTTGGTTTAGATGCACTTTTAAATAATGTATTTGAACTAGAGATTATACAATTAAAATATAAAGCATAAAAAAACACTAAAAATGAGGTGAGGAAGAGTGTTTAATTTTTTTTTTAAATTAAATTTATAAACTCTTCTTTCACCTTTTTTTTCTTATAATGAATTTAAAAAATTAAAAAATTAAAGAATTAATAATAAATAATTCTCACCACCATCAACTTTCAATTATCCACCATAAACAAAGAATTAATCGGTATAAAAAAGAATGAAGGTTATTCAAGTAAAACAATCAAGATTCTTTTTATTAATTTATCATTTACTTATAATTTATTTAATTTAAATAAATTTTCAACAATTCTTTATGTGTATTTTTTTATTTTGTATTTATGAACTCACCCCAATTTTATGTCCTAAAACATATGTTTGATTTATTAACCTGAGTTGCCTGTTAGTTTATCTCAAAATACAAACCCGAAAGTCTACATAATTATTTAACTGGAAAAATCAATAATTATTTATATAAATAAAAAATTATTAACAATGCCAAAGTAACAAACTGAAAAAATAAAATATTCATATTTATTAAAATTATTTATCTATTAGTTTTTTAGGTTATATTTATTATTTATTTAAATAAATAAATAATAAATATAACCTAAAAAACTAATAGATAAATAATTTTAATAAATATGAATATTTTATTTTTTCAGTTTGTTACTTTGGCATTGTTAATAATTTTTTATTTATATAAATAATTATTGATTTTTCCAGTTAAATAATTATGTAGACTTTCGGGTTTGTATTTTAATATGTAAAAATATTTTGAAACAGTCAATATATATATATATATATATACACGTGGGTTATAAGGCTAGTTGTGTTCAAATCTTATCAGAGCACGGTGCCGACCCTTGACATTCGAGAATCGAGACTTGCTGGCCCTCATTCGGCCCCGATCACAGTCTCGGGTGCAGCAGAGTGTAATGTCAATTGACCCCAAAAGGCATGGTTCGATGCAAATATGACACTTAAGGGAACAAGGACAAATATTCCAATCCATGTAAATTATTTAATTATCTAGGGCTAGTGGGCGCCCACAAGAGCACAGAATCTATAGACAGGCTGGCAACCTCTCAGAATTCCAGATTTTTTCAGCAAAGCGCACGATGGATCCTCTTTTGATTTAACAAGGGCAGTGTCATTCTCTAAGATCCAGGTCAAGGTTGGTGATAAACTCCTATTGACTGTCCTTTCACCGAAAAAAAATCCGGTCATTGTTCTCCACGTCTTATTTTCTTTTCTAACAGGATGCCACGTCGAAGAAAAATCTTGTCAAATATTTTGAATGTGGAGAGTAATGTCCTTGTCCAACATTAAACTATATACCGAGGCGGGAGTGAATTCTTTGAAGCTAATGTTCACAATCCCAACATGGATCGAGAAGGATCGCATTATTCATGACTGTCCGGCATATCCAACGAAAACATTTCATGAGGACTAATCTTTTCTTATCTTAATAATCTCATCTTTTTTTTTTAATCATGATAATTGATAACTTATATTTTACATATTAAAGTGTTTTGTAGCTAATATTTATATAATTTTTTTAATAAAAATAAAGATTCTTCAATATTTAAATAAATATTTTTAAAAAATAAAAAATACTTATCTAAAAATATATATACAATAAAAAATAAAAATTCTAAACTTTTGTTTCAAAAATCTCGTGATATAATTATAGCCAATGAGTCTTATCTTTTTATAGAAAAAAAGGATTAGATTATAATTTAATCTTTGTGGTATCTTAAGCTGTATTATAAGCTGTATCTCACTTATTTTATCCAGCTAAAAAATAAAGACACGACGGGTTATAAAAGACTTTCAAATATCTAATGATATTAGTTGAGTGTAAACTTGTTTAATCAAATCTATTTATTAAAAAATAAATTATCTAATATTTTATATAGAATTGATGATGTTAGATTTGAATATTATGTTTGAGTTTGTGAGTGTGGTGAATTCAGTCATACCCAAGCTATGATGAAAAAAGTACTCAGACTTGATACTTTCAAGAAACACGCGTCAGACCCATCCTGTTGGCCTAGTAGACGTCGGACACAATTTGAGTTGAGGCCTGATGCCATCTATTAGACCTAAGCACGGGGTATGGAAAAGCGCTAGACCGAACGATAATTGGGTCTGGTTAGCACTGGACCCAACAATATATGAGTCCAATGTTGGTTAGACTCGGTAAGCTTTAGATCTGACACTGGCTAAACCCTATGCGCTTGGACCTTACACATTATCAAGTCCAACCGTGGCTATGTCTGACTTGTGTTGGATCCAATTAGTTTTTTGGTCTGGTTTTGACAATACTTAATATGTCTCTACTAAAGTATGTTCATGCAAGTGTGTGCCAATCCACTATATTCAAGAATTTTAAAAAAATTATTCTTATATATTTTTCTTGATCCAATTTTTTTTAGTAAGCATGTATAAAAATACATCTATAAAATCTTGTATCATTGAGCAAAGTAACTCCGATATTGTTTTTTAACTATAGACAAAATTATTAAGTAATTCTCAAAAACTTGTGGGGAAAACACAGTAGCTTTTCCTACATATTTTTTTATTTTATTTATTTATTTTTGTTTTTTTTCCAAGATTGTTTTTTTTTCTAAAATAATATTTGTTGATTTTTTTTAATATTGAATTAGTTGAAAATTTAACTTTATAGTTTTTTTTTTTAAATATTATGGATTGCTATAATATTTCCCTACATGATTTTTTTCTTTATTCTTATGATTTTTTTTCCTTTCAAAATGATCCTTGTTAATTTTATTTTTCTCATATTGAGTTGATTGAGAATTTAGTTTGGTAGTTTTTTCTTTAAAATATTGTAAATTACTATAATGTTTTTTTATATGGTTTTTGTTTTGTTATAGTGTTTTTCCATACATATTTTTTTTCAAAATTATCTTTGCTGGATTTATTTTTTTAATATTGAGCTGATTGAGAATTTAACTTTAACTTTCTCAATATGTTTTTTTTCCCATTTATTTCTTTTTTTTTTTTCAAAATTGTTTTGTTTTTATTTATTTATTTAGTTTTTGTGTTTTTTTTAATTATCTTTATCAATTTTATTTTTTTAATATTGAATTGATTGAGAATTTAGCTTTGTAGTTTTTTTTTTACAACATTATAGATTGCTATAGTGTTTCTCAACATGATATTCTTTTTGTTTTTTTTTAAAATAATATTTGTCAATTTTTTTTAATATCGGGATGGTTGAGAATTTAGCTTTGTATTTTTTTTAAACACTATGAATTGTTATAGTGTTTCTCTACATGGTTTTTATCTTGCTACAATGTTTTTCCATATTTTTTTGTTTTTCTTTAAATTGTTTGTCGATTTTATTTTTTTAAATATTAAGCTAGTTGAGAATTTAATTTTATAACTTTTTTCTTCAAAACAATGTGAGTTGCTATAGTATTTCTTCACATGGTTTTTATTTTTTTGTTATAATTTCTAAATTTATCCTTATCTATTTTATTTTTTTAATATGAAGATGATTAACAATTACAACTGTAGCTTTTTTCATAAAACATTGTGAATATATCATGATTTTTTTTTTGGTTTTTTTCTTTTTTTTTCAGTATTTTTTTATTTTTTTCTATGATTTTTTTTTCTTTTTTTTTCTTTTTTTTTCAGCATTTTTTTATTTTTTTTAATATTAAATTAATTAAAAATATAGTTCTGTAGTTTTTTTTTATTATGAAGTACATCAGTCTTTTTTTTTTTATATAATTTTTTTTATTATGTTTTTTTATATAAACCTGTAGCAATACACGGATATATCACAGGATCTCAGCTACGCACGGACTTGCCATCCACTCGTAGCATTAAATTATAAAGGCCGAGAACGATGACAGCAACTACTTTTCACCCGTTAAAAAAATTAGAACGTGAAAAATTTATTTATGTTCTAAAAATCCATTTAGAAAAGAAACTACTGTCACGTCTCACCTGCCCTCAAGTCTACTTCCTCCAGTAAATTCCATACATATTGAACCTCAAATTATTTGTTGAAAGACGTAACGCGTGATGAATTATCCTTTCGCAAGGAACAGTGAAGCGCACCCTGACTGTGTGATCATAGGTCCAGACAAAAAAGAGTTTGCAAAGAGAAAAGGCCAATTCAAAACTATCGCAGATGCTTATTGATGAGACAGTCAAGAGGGAAATAACCAAATACACACACACACACACACACACACAAAGGGAAACTGGCAAGAACGGTTTATAAGTGGGGTGCGACTATCATCTGCCACACGATAGCTTACCAGATCGGGTCATGGAAGAGTCTGTCAATAGATTTTATTACTCTGGTTTAATGGGTCTGGAGCATCAGCAAACTCTCTTACCTGCCTGCGCATACCTCGTCTCTCGAGAGTATTTAAATTTAAAACCATCGAAGTACAGCAAGAAGTCATTTTCCTCTTCTTGTCTGCGTCCTCATTATGTGCTGATTCATAGCAGGCATGGATTCGAGCCTTGCAGCAAATTTGCGATGCATAAAAAGCAGAAGGGGACGAAAGGGGTCAAGCAGTAGATATTTAGCTAGATGCATTCGGGACAACTTCATATGCCTCTTCTCTCCCACCAATGTGTTGCACATGCATTAGTAACATGCACGTGGTATTGGAGCACGTACAGAACAGGAAAAAAGAATGGATAGGATTAGTGATCATACTAGTTATTTCGGAATTGCAGGAAATGGGCCAGCAAGAAACAATCCACCCTAGCCAGCGGAACAAATAGCAAGCTGGATCGAGGAATCCAGTCAATCTCCGACTATATCCTTAATTGTCATCTGTACGGAAATGAACCCTAAGTTTTTGCAGGGTTGGATTACAGAATAGAGGGCTCAGCACCACACTATATCCTTAATTTTCCATATTTCTGTGCTTCAAACCGCGCTGCCATGGCATCAAGAAATGACACTTTAGTATATTTAACATCATATATAATCCTCTTTCCTTTTTCTTAGGAATTTAAACAACAAAAAGGATTATGATTATTAACAGCATATATATCTTGCACATGAACCTTATTCTTAAACTACTTTGATTTTTTGGTACTTCATCACATACATGTATAGGTCCTTTTGATTTATAATTATGATTATTTTTCATATTATAAAGTATTTGAAGTACCTATATGCTTAATTTTTTCACAAAAAGAAATTATGCAACCCGTGCGAATTTCATGTTAAATAATTAGTGTATATCTAGATACAGATGATGGCCCTTTGCGGTATGAGGATGAGATTTTGGATTTTTTTATTTTTATAATAGCGTTCATGTGCCCTGTATAAACAAGGTTTTGATGTGGAAGATTTGAAAGCAAGCAACATGTTCGAAATTCTCGTGTTCAGTACTTTGAATTTTCTACCCTTCAAACGTGTAAGACAGGGAAGAAGAGATCGATGATTCCGTCGAGACCCTGTTGTTGGCACCATGAGAAAATATCCAACAGAAGGAAAACGTCGAGAAGGCCTCTGTTTCACATGGGGCACAAGGATCGGACAGTGACATGTAAACGCCAATCCCACGCCAATCCCCTTATCGCTTAATCTACTCCTCCCTCTTCCTCTCCCACCCAATGCTCCATCGATCCTTCTCTCTCAGCAATTTTTGTTTCTGTCTCCACTCCAAATTACTAAATACCTTCCCTCTAATTTATCCACGACATGCTATCTTCAAGACTGGATTTGTGTGTGATCAATAAAAATATCCCAGAGAGGATAACTTTTGGACATGCAAGCGATCGTTTTCGCCGTCCATGTCGTTGCAAGGGGGACCACCGTTGAATGTGCCTTGGCCATGGAGTGATATTCCACGCACCACCAACACCGTTCAAGAGCCGCGGCCATTAACATGGACGGAATCACAGGGGCTGGCAGGGGCAGGGTCCAGCAAGAATATTATTTTCTCCAGATTTTTCTTCAATAAATTAGATTTTATCTTTAAAAATAGGAAATTTTAAATTTTGGCCCTCCCTCTAAAATCTTTTATCTAATTTGACATTCCCAAACTAAAATTCCTAACTCCGCTATTGTTTTATGAAGAAAAAATTAATCATTTTTCTCTCCTTTTCTTTTTATTTTTAAATTTTGGTTTTCTTTTACTTAAAATTTAATGAACGATGAATTCCATAACAAGGATGATACATACCCTTTAATCATGCATGTCATTAAAAACAGACATCTAACGGTGAAAAATATAGATACAAACATCAATTAAAAAATAAAAGCAGCGATACTTAAATAAATAAAGAAGTAATGGGAGTACAAAAAATAAAATAGAAAAATTAAAAGTAGAGACACTTCTGTTGAAAAATATAAATAAGCAGAGGCACTGAAATTTCGTCACACTAAATAAGCAGAGGCACTGAAATTTCGTCACTTTATATATATATATATATATAAAGATTAAGCGAATTGAATAAACAACATGGATCCTTGGAGGGGCTGTTTGTCCAGGCCTTGGTGAGGTGGTGCGAGTAAATGATTTAGATGGACCGAATCCAGCCCAAAAAGAAGACCACTCAAGACTTCAAAAAAAGAAGACCACTTATAACTGCGCGGGAGACGAATTGTTACGGTTAAATTTCGCGCGAAAAGAATTTCGCCAAAAACCCTCCACTGCCTTCTATTTATCCATCAACGCCTCACTTTCTCCTCGTAAAATTATTTTTTAGTATCTCTAAATCCTAAGAAGCACTGCAATTCAGTTACCGATGCCGTCAATCGCAGGCTGCAGCTCTTCAATCATGGCCATCAAATCGGACGAGATCTCTCGATCCAACGGTGAAACTACTCCTCAGAAACGGAGGTTAAGATCTAATGCAGATCTAGTGATGCACGAGAGTCCGATTTCTTCTCCTTTGAAGCGGAAATCGCCTCGCCGATGCGTCGATTCGAGCCCTAACACCCCTACTAATGTGAGCTTTTGATTGATTATTAGAGATCTTAATTTCACCGTTAAGGAATTGTTATATGCGTTTTCTGTTTTTGTTTGTAAGTAGTTAAAGTGTTTGATAATTTGCTAATTTTCAGGGAATTGAGAAACTAGAAAAGAAATGCAAATCGCCTGTGAAGAAAAAATTGTCAAATTATCTCAGCGAGAAACCAAATTGGAATCCAAGAGGTTTTTGCTTGATTAATTACCCGCTTTTGGACAATAAATTTGAATTCATGTTTAGTTGAGCTTAATTTTGTTGTGGTTTAATTGTAGATGTAAAGCAAGTAAGCGTTGTGAAGGAGGTATTGCATGTGTCGACAGCACCATCTAGTGCTGTGTGCCGTGAAAATGAGCAGAAAAGGGTCTTTGATTTCTGTAAGGCGTGCATAGAGCAGGAAAAGGCTGGGAGTTTGTATGTGTGTGGGTGCCCGGGGACTGGAAAATCATTGTCGATGGACAAAGTGAAGCAGTGTTTAGTTGATTGGGCAAAAGAGGTAAGTAAAACTGAATTTATTGTTTTTAGAATAAATGATTAGGTTTCTTTTGAATAGATGCTGTGAATTTATTGAGTCACGGTTGATTTTCTGTATATTGACACAAGAAAACAACATGGATGCTTGTAATCCCCCCTTTGTGCTGTGGTCTTTCCTTGCCTTTTTTACCTTCATACACCAATGAATTATGGTGCTTTTTACGCTAGTCTATTATTGTTTGTAGAATGAACGAGTGGAAGAACTTAGGTCACTTATTTTCTTGAACTCAATAACTGAATTATGGTAATCAATCTCCTTATAATGTGCGCTCCCCATGCTTTTCTTATTTTTTGCTTGTTGCTGTGCGTTTGCTTTTTCCTAATTGTCAATGCTCATCAAGTTATTATCCTATCAGGCTGGGTTTCAGCCTCCAGATGTACTGACCATGAATTGCACTTCATTAACAAAAACATCTGAAATCTTCAAGAAGGTATGGACAGACAGTTCTATCCACTGAATGCAGTATAATAGCATATAGATGCTACAATGTTTGCTTAGTAGCTGTTTTGTCTTCTCAGGTGATGGAGCAAAACCAGCCGGGGAAGAAAATCAATGGATCTACCTCACCTCTACAACATCTCCAGAACTTGTATTCGCAGCAACAAAAGTCAATGGGCTCCAAAATGATGTAAGAATCATGTCATTAACACAGGCTAATAAATTGTCATTTTTTTCTCAATTAAATGAGGCAGTGCAATTCACTGTCAAACGTACAGAATATAATGGTCTCAGTTATCCTCATGGACATGTAAAATGGGTCATGATGCATGCGAAATCTATTCGAATTAATGAGTTTTGATGCATAATTTCGTGGATTATACATGAATAAACTTCACCTGTTGCAGGCTTATAATTGCTGATGAGTTGGATTATTTAATAACCAAGGACCGTGCTGTTCTCTATGATCTTTTCATGCTTACAACTTTCCCATTTTCTAGATGCATATTGATAGGTAATATTCGTCACAAATTACTTATCTAATGGTTCTTCACTTGGTCTTTTGGGTTTTAAGTCTTCTTACCACATTCAAACCAGAATGAACTCTTTAACCTTTGCTTTTGCAGGAGTAGCAAATGCCATAGACCTAGCAGATCGCTTTCTTCCGAGACTGAAGTCATTGAATTGTGAGTTCATTGGTTGCTTTCTTCAAGTTGATGAATTTTTTCTACATCCTCGTGCAGATGCTTGTCCTTGATTCAATGTCATGAAATTAAGTTATTAGCATTTTGCATTTCAGCAATGATTGTTGTTCTGTTCACTCACTTGTCACTTACTAAGCATGAATTTGGGTTTGGTACTTACTGGTGGGTTCAAATGTGCATTCTTTCCTGTGGCAGGCAAACCTATGGTTATAACTTTCAGGGCCTATTCCAAGGATCAAATCCTCAGAATACTTCAGGAGAGGCTACTGGTAATTTACATCCTTGTATTTCACTTTTCCTATATGCATGAGTCTGCTTTGTGTAACTCACAACAATACCTGTGAAATTTATAGTTTTTGAAATTGTATGGATACATTGCTGACATGTAATAACTGCTGCTCTGCATCAACAGGCAGTGCCACACACAGTTTTTCACCCACAAGCAATGGAACTCTGTGCCAGAGTAAGTCCCTTTTTTTTTCGGTGCACTTTTGATGAATTGGTTTGCTTTTATACAATTGATCAATAGCCTTTCTTGACTTCTAACAGAAAGTAGCAGCTGCATCTGGAGACATGCGTAAAGCCCTTTGTGTTTGCAGGTCATTGTTTTCTCTCTTTTATCTATTCATTTAATAGTCTTCTTTTGCATTTATATGTCACGGCATAAGGCTTACCCTAATTCAAATTTCTGATGCATGCAAATGACAGAGGCTGGTTTTTTGCAGTGGCATTTGCCAGCTTTTCCCAGTCGGGGCTTTGGCAGTGGCAGTGTGTATAACTTTTTTTAATTATTTTTTTCAGGAGTGCAATTGAGATTCTAGAAGCAGAACTGAGAGAATCTACGAGCATTCTAACTTCTGATGAAGAATTGTCTCAGCAAAAGACAGCTCCAGCTTGTATTAAAACACATGAAAATGACATCGTAAGTGCTTGTTATCATTTCGAATTATTAGTTTACAAGCGTCAATTTTCATACATCATGCTATTAACTTATTGCAAGGCCACCTCATATTGCCAATACTCTTGCATTTCACTATGTAAAAGACTGTTGTGTTCTTTTTCAGTCTAATCATGCTATTGACTTGATAGTTCCAAATTAAATCAAGAAGTTGCTTTCTTAATTTTTTTCATGCTAAATGTCTCCCTGAACTTATTATAGGTGATGATTGATCACATGGCTGTTGCTTTATCAAAAGCTTTTAGGTCACCAACAGTGGACACCATACAGTCCCTCCCTCAGCATCAACAAGTAAGTTTGGGCCAGTAACTTTGTAATTATTGATTTGCAGATATTACTTGCATGATGTATGAATTTAACATGATGATTCTTTACCCGCGTTTGTACAGTGTAGTTCCTTTTGATTCTCGTATAAAAAATGCAACCCATTTAGATTTCCTCATTTCTTTGGGGGACCTGTTCTATTGTTCAAGTGTCAAGATTCCAGTGTTTAATGACATATAAACTGCAGATGATACTGTGCGCTGCTGTGAAGTTTTTCCGTGGAGGAAAGAAGGATACTACAGTAGGAGAGGTGTGCTTTCTTTACTTAAAATAATGATTAAGGAACATCTAGCTGTTGTCACTAGTATTGAATTTGTCACATGGATACAGCTAAACAAATCTTACATGGAGATCTGCAAATCAACGATCATACCACCGGTTGGGATTCTGGAATTCTTGAGCATGTGCAGAGTTCTAGCTGACCAGGTACAGATAGAAAAACGCGTGTCCAGTTTTAGTTCATTCCAGAGTATTTTATTTCCGTGAAGCAAAATCAATACATATGCTCATATAAAAGTGTGAATAGCAGACGGGAACTAAAGCACATCATTTTTACTGAATAACGAGATTCACCAACAATGGCATGATATTGAGAACATTGTGCAGGGGCTTCTTAAACTAGGGCAGTCTCGTGATGATAAATTAAAGAGAGTAACCTTAAAAGTAGATGAAGCAGACATCACATTTGCATTGCAGGTATGGATTCAAAAACAGAAGCTATTTGTTTTTATTTGCTTATGCTCCCCGTAATCTTCAATTGGATTCTTATCATCTTAGCATGTGTGTTTGGTCAGGGAGTCCGAGTCTTTCGGAATTGCCTTCAGTGATGCAAATAATTGACGAGTACAAGGATTTTTTCTCTCTCTCCTCAACTTCATATTTGGTCGCTATCTATCAGAGCACTCCACCTATTCCAAGGTTTGTAGCTGTTGATTTTGCGAACGTGATTTTGTAGTTCATTGTTTCTGTAAGTTTTCATCGTGTAGTTTTTCTTTCAGAATCAGATGTCATTGCCACACCAAATCTCCTGGCAAGCCTATCGCTGAGCATTCTCACATGTTAAGGTGAACGCATGATGGAGACATGCAAAAAGCTAAAGAGAGATAGCAGACCTGGATTGCGTAAACCGTTTTATTTTCAACCCAAATGAGAGTTGCCATTTACAGAAATATCGACAGGAAAAGGACTCATTCAGTACAGATTTATAGTAGTATGCAAATTAAGTCACTGCTTTTACAATAGCTGTATTACATTTCATGAAGTTAGTAGAAAGATTTTGATTCTGGTCCCCCCCTGCAATAACGAAGGGAAAAGCTTCTTCTTTATTTTTTTGTCCGCGGTGCAAAACATGTATTTCAGATAAATTAAACACAATCTTTAGGGTATAATTAAGCTATTCAAGGTTTTAGGGCTAAAATTTCCGCCCCTGCATCTAAATAAATCCCTTGCAGATGACATGGCAACTGAATATATTTCTGGCGTTAATTGTAATGGAAATAAAATGCCAATGGGACGCCTTAAGCATACAACGGAAGCAATTAGCGCGCCTTCGCAGTTTAATGGTTAGGATAAGGACAGAATTGGGAGATTAAGGAATGATATATTGGTATTCTCATAGCACAATCCAAGTTCCCTTTTAAGACAGCCAATAGAAATCTTGAATAGGAGGGACAGCATTGGATTCTGTGTGGTTATGATAATAATTAAGCTAATTGATGAACCCGAGTCTAAGATTGTGATTTCTTGATAAACCCGAGTTTAAGATTGTGATTTTTAGAAGTTAGATTAAGTTTCAAAGATTTCATCGGATTTGTTTAATTTCTTTTTTTAAGTTGATTTTTTTCTTGTTTTTTTCAATAACTTGGTTTTTAATTTTTTATAGGGTTAGTCGAATTTATAATTAGAATTATTAGTTTTAAGGGTTAATATAAATTTATTTTTGGATTTTTTTAAAATTGATTTATTTAAATTTTATCATTTATTTTTTTTAGTTTTTTTATAAAATTATTATAATTGTAAGCATGTTTTTTTTTAGTTTTTTTATAAAATTATTATAATTATAAGCATGTTTTTTTTATTTTTTTTTATAATTTTATTTTTAATATTTAATTATTTGATGATTTAAATAATTTCAGATAATTTTTTATTTCTTTAATTTTTTATTTTTTCTTCGTATTATTTACCAATTCAACCATAAACTCGGGTTTCAATTTTTTTTTAAAATCCTAATATTCTTTTTTTAACGTGAAAAAAAAAACTGCCCTGCGCGAGCATCAAATATAGTAACAGCTACCTATCAAAGGGCTTCTTAATTAACGTGTTCCATTCATCACTGCCAATCCTCTATTTCTGCCTCTCTGAATTTTCATGGCAATTGCTACTGCTTCTTCTTTCTAAGGTTTAGTATATCTCATCTCTTTTACTTTCCCTTTGCTTTTATATAGTATATGTTTTACGTAGCTGCAATTTAATTTTATCGAACTTCAGTTCTTGCCTGCATCCTCTTTATCTCCGATGAAATGCCTTTTCGGTGACTATGAATTATGCACAAATTAGATTACAGTCTTATTTATTTGTCACCTGGTTGCTAGGATCTTATCAATCCTTTACTGTATATAATGAGTGACCTCTTTCTATTTTTTTCTCTGCGTGAAAAAATAGAATCCAACTCTGTGCTTTCCAATGTTTCATTTATGAAGATAAATGCTTATTGCCTGGTGGGGTGTAGTCTCAGTGGGGGATTACTAGTACAGTAATTATTGGTTCCATCTTGACAGAAAAAAAGAACTAGATTCTGGAGTCTGTTGTCCAACCGATTTGAGTAACCCTATCGGTATTCGATGGCCTGGTTGCTGACAAACAGGATTGACTTGTAACCCTGGCTCTCGAATTGATTTTTTGAAACCGTTCTTTTTAGGCCCCCCTCACCGTATTTTTAATGGTTGGTGTGTCTATATCGTTCTTTAAAAGCTATTGACTTCAACAACCACTTGTAAGGACTGGACTCTTCTTGTATGCCAGCCATAGAATCGGTTCTTCGGTGTGAATTGAATAGCCAGATGTGTTCTGATTTCGTTGAATTTAGCTGAGAGTGAAAGAATGAAGGTTACATGTAGATGACGGGTGCATGATTTTTGGTATCGTTGAGTGATGGGAGCTAGCACAAGCCAAATATGTTGATGAATTGTAGATAGGCTCGAGTCCCAATTTCACCTCTTCCATTCAACAACAAGTAGAATTTCATGCAATTCACGAGGCATTTTATTGTCATTAGTTGCCACATGACATATTTCAACTTGTTAACGTTTCACTTAATATGCGTTGCATTTATCCAGGGGAGTGGGCGTTGGTAGTAGCATACAAGCTCAAGTAACTGGTAAATTAGGATTATACTCTTCAACAAGAATTTAGCTATGGGCACCACAAAGTGTAAGAATCTATCCCTCCCTTCCTGCACACAAGTTATTATGAATTTGGATGTTAAGTTCGACTTGGATGTTAAGTTCGCCATTTGTTCCAGGTATTACTCCTTACATGGACATGTAGAGATTGTGGCATGAGAAATCCAGCAAATGGCTAATGCAGTTCAGGGTGTTGAGGCAACACTAGAGGGGAATTCAAACTTGTGAACAAGAGGAAGCAGTCTCAAAATTCTTGCGCGCTGTGTGCGCGAGTGAAGGTGGCAGAGGTTGATGATTATACACATAAGATGCTTAACAAATTTCACCTGGTGGCATGGAGAAGGTACCTGACCAACTCGATACTGCACAAGGCGAGGGCCAATCCTAAAGCAGATGACGTACCCGTTATTCTTCCAGAACAACTTTTGGAGGCTGATGGTTTCTCCTTGGTTTTCCTTCTCTTTTTGGTGTGATGGCATCCTAATTCAAAGCCTTCTTTGATGCAACCCATGAGATATTGGAAACCCAAGCTCTTGCTGGGAAACCTGCTGGAATCTTCTGGACTACTGGTTTCTATGGAGGAGGCCAGGAACTTACTGCGTGAGTTGATTCATTCTTCAACCTCTACTCTCAGAACCTTTTTTTTTTTTTATCTTTAAATTTTTTAACTAGTCTAAGCTTTTGGAGGCAACCAGTATTATGCTACCCCACGCATTGCAGCAGGGTAAGCTTAAGAGAAGTAGGACAGACCTTTTTTCTTCTGTCATCAAGAGATTAGTTTGTTCATCTCACTCTAAGAGCAGCTTTTCCATTCAACCATGAAAAAAGAGGAAAAGACACCATTCCAATTGAGCCCCGCACAAAGAAATGCTGCCAAGGTTATAGACAAAATTGCATGAATGGAATGAAGGGAAAGGAAATTTGAAAGTTCACTAGTTTTCTTTGCTTGTATGATTCATCTTGCAGTGCTAATCCCGTCATCATTGATGAATAATCAGATTTAGGGCAAAACCGTGGCGACTTTTAATAATTTATATCATTAGCTACTGTTTTTTTTCCTCTATCGCATGTGTGCATATACAATGTCCTATGATCTCCCCACTTTCTGTAAAATGCCAATGGTCACTTAATCGTTTGTTCATCTCCTGTTTGCATATTTACAGCCATAACGCAGCTAACACATCATGATGGTATGCTATTTTTTCCTCTGAGTTACACCTTCGGCAGTGGCATGTTTGAGATGAATGAAGTGAAAGGTGGATCTTCTTATGGTGCTGGAACTTTTGCAGCAGATGGGAGCCGTCAACCCACTGAATTAGAACTCCAACAGGCCTTTTGCTAAGGAAACTACGTTGCTGAAATAACGAAGAAGCTTAAAAGTTGTGAAAACTGAAACGTCTTCAAAATGTTGTAAAAACTGATCAATGATCTAAGATCATTTCACTGAAGTTTAATGGAAGAAGATGCTTGATGCTAAAGAGAAGTATGGTGTTCTTCGGTCCATCAAAGCTATGGTTTCTTGAATATCTTTCGGAGAATTAAACTTTGATCTGTGAATTCATTTCACCAAGACAAAGGGTCAAGGAACTTGAAGCAAAAAATATATCTTGCTCCATGGTAAAGGTTGCAACTCGAAAGCAACGTGATAGTATTGTTGCTTCTCACAATTTTATTTCATATCACGTAATTTTGTTTGTGTACCAAAACAAAAGAGGAATAAAAAAAATAGAAAGATAGAAATATAAAATAAATTTATTTTTGAGAAAGTTTTAAAATAAATTTATATATTTTTAAAATAGAAATCTTTTATCTTTTCTGTCTTAAAACAAAAATAAAAAACTAAACTATTGTTTGGTTTTGTATTTGAAACTATATGAGGTTGCATTTCAAAAATGTATTTAGCTTGAAATAATATTTTTTAATATTTTCCAATAATTTTGATAGGTTTATATAAAAATATAAAAATATTTAATATATTATCAATTTTTTTTTTAAATCTACATCACCGTACTAAAACAAACTAAGTTTTTCGAATTCGAACGTAGCAAATGAAATTGCGAAAGCATAAAAAAAGTGGACTAATTTGTAGAATTAGTGAAGATGAAAATCTCTTTGGATGCAATTTGAATTTAAAGAAGGGAGAAAACTATAAACGACCTCGTTTTAACCCTCGATGACAGAGTTGAACAAAATTAAACAGAATCGCGTCTCTCCTTCCCCTGTTTTTCTCTTCTCTCTTCGATCCTGTCACCTCCAATCCCAGAAAAGGAAAAAAAAAAATGGAGTCCATCCTGCGATCCTTAACGGGTCAAGACCCCAACCCGGAGGACTACAGAAACGTCGACTTCTGGTCAGACCCAGAACGTTCAGGCTGGCTAACAAAGCAAGGAGACTACATAAAAACCTGGCGACGCCGCTGGTTCGTTCTCAAACAGGGGAAACTTGTGTGGTTCAAGGATCGAAACGTGACACGGGGGTCAATTCCCCGTGGGGCGATCCCCGTGGGCAAGTGCTTGACCGTGAAAGGTGCAGAAGATGTGCTTAACAAACCTTATGCATTTGAGCTTTCGACGAGCCAAGACACAATGTTTTTTATAGCAGATTCGGAGAAAGAAAAAGAAGAGTGGATCAATTCGATTGGGAGGTCAATTGTTCAACAATCTCGGTCTGTTACTGATTCTGAGGTTGTTGATTACGACAGCACTCGCTGCTGATTACTTTGTTTTTGTTGTATCAAATAAAAAAAATTAGTTAGCTAAACTTAGTACCATGTTTGTTTTTGTTGTTCCTACTGTTGTGTATGTAATGATAAATCTTGGGGTATTTCTATAGTTTAATCTCAAGGGTTTGCATGATTGATTGTGGTGTTTCCTTTAATTTTTTGCAATTGAATTTGGATACTTATTTTGTGACTCAACTTCGTTGTTTGATTGTGATTATTGAGTCCATAGGTGATTTCATGAGTGTTAGAAATTCAGTCAAAAAGGAACTACTGGGATTTGGATCTTGTTGATTTTTTTCTTAAATTTATTTGTTTACTTGAGAATGAGTGCCTGTGTTCTCTGTTAATTCATTAAAAAGAGCCTGCATTTCTAGTTAGTTAATGATGCCGGTGCTATTCTTTGGTGGGTGATTTTGTGGAGGGATTTGTTTAGAATTCATGGTATATTATTATGCACATCAAGACTGTAGGGCTTTGGTGAGATTTTTGTTTAAAATTGGAAGAAATTGAAATACATTACTAGAGATTGGAGTTTGGTTCCTGACAACTTTTTTCTGGACAAATAGGTCAGATTATGCAGACTGATGATGAACTTCTTAGTTCTTCAAAATGCAGTTGAACACTCAAGTACATTATTTTACTTATTCTGTTAAATCATTGAAATTCTTTATGTAGTTGTCATGAGGATCTGGTGGGAGTTTAGATTCCTGAAAAGGGTTTAGGAAACTGTGTTGATTTAATATACGAAGCTTTATGTGAAAAAAATCTGATATTGAAAACATATGCTTTAATCCAGTTGAACTCATCATCTACCCTTAAACTTTGATGTCCTAGCTCAGACCATAGCAGCAAGAACAACCTCAACTTTCAAGCACGGCAGTTTTGCTAGTCGATTGAAATCAGTTTCAGTCCCAGTAAGCCTGTTACCTGACTGAAGGCAACTAACTTGCTGCGTCATTTTTCCAACTGGCCTTGCTTGATTCAACTTTGGACTTGATAGGCTTGGGTTTCTGCCGGTAATTTAGTCCTCTTCTACACTAGCTCTACGCACAAGTTGTGGATCTTTTGTTTGAAAGTACTTGTTCTGCCTTAGCCATTCTGACATGCCATCGCTGGATGTCCTGGGTTGAGGACTCTGCCACAGCCATACAAAAACAAGCATCTGCAACTGTTGTTACTGTGGAGGACGTGCAATTTTACCATGGGATTTTTACTTGACTCGCATTTTTGCTGATTCATTAAGGCTTTAAGGAGTTAGCAAGCTAGATTGTTGCCAAAAGCTAAATGATTGTTTTTGCCTCCAGATTCTTTGAAGGGAGTTCAAATTTCTTGATCACGTTTGTCCTTCCAAGTACAGCCACATCTCAAAGCTCCCATTAGGAAGCTCAATGCAAGTGGAAGGTTCAGTAACTAAACTGCATTACTTAGATATACTGTTGAAAGTAGTTGAAGTTTTAAAGAGAACCCAGTATCCAGCAACATGAAACGAGATTGATCTGATAGATGAAGTGCCGTCTATCCACATTCAAGGTTTCTTAGTAATGGACGATGTCTCAAAAAATTACAGTAGGAAAAAACATAAACCCCTACTAGCCAGCAATTGAAGTTTTTTCTTTTGTCATATTCTGAACCCTAAGATTCTTGACCAAGCACCAAAACAAGGAAAGATCAAGCTAAAAATCCTGGTAAAGATCCTTAAAACTCTGAAGTCCGTTAAGATTAACAGAAAATCAAACCAACAAGCTCTGCTTGATATGCCACGTGTCAAAAACCCACCACTTGATGTTAGATCCGCAAACTTCTCATTCCTCAGCCTTCCCAAATTGAATATAATACAGCCTCCGCGCTCTTTACAGATACTAAACGTCTCTTCTAGTTCAACAAGACCCCAGCTTGTGTTAGCAATGGAGACTTTAACTAGCTTGTCCGCCAAGGTCTTTACAAAAAACAATAAAAAACACTGTCACGATCAAGATCAGCTCTGCTTTGTCTATCCGATTTTGGTTTTTCTCCGTCTCCAAATCTAAAGAGACTAAATTTTAATCATTTGATTTTGTTTCGACGCAGAGATGCTCCATTGTTGGTCGTGAAATCTCACCCTGCACCTGATGCAGAGGTACCTTATTTCTTTTATTTTCATTTCATTGTGTATTTATATCATTTTTTCCTTTGAACAATAAACAGAATTCATGTGTGTGATAAGAAAAAAAAACTCATAACTTTCATATATGAGCATGGATGAATGCACAAAAATCTATAGTTAATCATGGATCACTTCCGTTTCCTGGATTATAAATTATCAAGTGGAAACATGACAGGATCTCTTAGTCCGTTTTCCCTCTAAAGATACTCACATATTCAATGTTAACGAAGAGTACTCGCTATTTTCTTATAGAAGAATTAGCTGATGTGAAGAACTTGAAAGTCATAATTGTGATTATCAAACAAAGAAGGTGCACTAAATTCTACGTTCCCAAGTGGTATCCGTGGTCCAACAATGCAGTAGTATAAGATCAAGATAAGGCTGGAATTCTTGTTTTGTGCTGAAGTTCTTTTCATCATAGCTTAGGAGCTTAATTGAGTTCATTCAACAAGTTTCATATTGATTGATTTAAATTTTCAAATAGGTCTTGAATGGCTTCGACACTGCAGTATCCGGAACCAAAAAATAAGTTATACTGTGTTATATATATTCTTCGATCCAAGTTCGTGCTTGCTCTGATTTCAGAACAATGATTGTAGCTTCTCTGCTTCCCAGCACCGGAAGTTCCAGTTGCAGAAGGAGTGTGTGTTCAGTGAGCAATTTCTCCTAGTTGGGGAAGATCGAATGGTTGGTCTGTGGGATCCATCAAGTGCCATACCACTCAACTGGTCAGAGGGCCACACATGGAGTGTTGAGCTGGTAAGAAGGAACTATAAAAAAAGCTACTAAACTGGTATTCGATAAGATATACGATACAGAATCTGGATTCTGGCAGGATGTACGCGTCAATTTGACGATGCAATACAGGTTTATTCTTAAACGAAGCGCAGGAGAAATCGTCTGGCGGCCTGGTCCAGACACAACTTTCAAGACATGGGAAAGCAATAGCAGTATAGTGATTGCTGAGGATTGGGAAAATGCTGGAGCTCAAAAAGTTATTGAGAAGGAAGTTATCAATACTCCAGATTTGGAGATTGTTGTTGCTGTAAATGTTTCTCATAGAGGGGAGGAATGATCATCTATAAAGATTATGTTGTATCTACTACCATTTAGTGAAGCTGTTCTTGAGGACCTCCAACATCTATGTACACCAATTGAAGTTTATATGTTGCTCTCCATACACTTTGAGGAAATCGTTTCTAGCCTGGTTTTTAAATTGACAAGCTGCACAATTTTTTAATCTATTCTCCAGCTATGGAACAACTCTCACAAGATTGTGTCTCTGCATGCACATCGGTCCAGTATGATGAAAATACCCAAGCCTTCTATGCCACAATTCTTCATTGCCTGTATTTATGGCAAAAGCAATCTACTCCTCCATAAGATTCAGAGCAAGACCTTTTGCTCTCATTTTCACCTTGAATACATTGTTGCTTGTTCTCCATATCAAGCACAATTTGTTTTCAAATACGACTTTGAAACCTTTTCCGTAAGTTGTTCATCACTTAGAAAATTCTGATCAATCTCAGGTATATATATAACATTTGAAATGTATTTCAAACTTAATAAGCTGTCTATAACAATAATTTATTTGCCTTCGACTAAAATATAATCACTATTTTCAATTTTTACTTTGAAAATAGTAGTTTTGTCAAACTTGTTAAAAAACTCTTAATTATTTGCTATATAGTTTGTGCAACCACGATCGATCAATCAAGAATCACTTGAATTGTTGCTTGTTACAAAGCATGTTGCAACAAATAGCTGCTCCTCTTCTGCACCGTTTGGGAACATGGTGCAAACGGTGTTAAAAAAAATAATAATTTTTTTATTTTTTGTTAAAATTTAATATGTTTTGTATATTTTGGATCATTTTAATATGCTGAGGTCAAAAATAATTTTTTAGAAATAAAAAAAATATTATTAGCATGCATTTCATTACGAAAAGTTATTTGAAAAACAACTACAACCACACTGCCAAACAGGCTCTTCATGTTGTTCAACAATAGGATTTTTTTTCTTCTTCATGTTGTTGTTGTGATTTGTAGATTCTCTCTATGTGTCTAGTTTAACCACATTTCTTGCACTTAATATCTGGTCTTCACTGACATTTTATCTTCTAGTGATTTGTTTGTTTATTGTAAGGACATGATGGATATTAGGGGTGAATAAAAAAATAAAAAAATTGATTAAACCTAGAAAATCAAAAAAATTGAATCGTAAATTTTTTTTGATTAAACCAATTAGAATTTTAAAAAAACTAATTGATTCAGTTTTATAAGCTTGAAACCAGAAAACAAACTGAATCGAACTCAAACCGAAAAAAAGAAAAAAACCGAGCCGAACCGAAAAAACTGAATCAAACTAGACCAAATCAAGCCAAACCAGTTTGAACTGGTTTTTTCCCCAAAATAACCAAATCGAACCAAAACCGTTCGGTTTGAATAGGTTTTGGTTTCTTTTTTTTTTTTTAAATTAGTTTTAATTAGTTTTGGTTACTTTTTTTTTTTTTTAAAAACCAAATCGAACCGAAAATAATCACCCCTAATGGATATGATTCCACCTTGTTTTTGTCATTTTTAACTTTTTCTTCTTCTGGAATCTCTTGTCCTTTCTTTCTCCTAAGCATTAAGCCCTTGCTTGAAAAGCCCTTTGCACAAATTCCTCATGTCTCATCAATCTTCTTTGTTCCTATGCTCGAAATGCATTTACCAATTCTCTTATGGATATATTGATTAAGTCTTTTGATTCTTCTAATAAAGAAATCTTAGACTTATATTTTTCAGGTATGGTTACCAATATTTTTTGCACAATTCAGTCATCATAAAATTCCTTTCCAAGCAATCTCACCTTGTTTATTATTTTTAGTAACTTGTCAGAATGGTCTTTGATGCTTTCTATCTCCTTTATTTTTTTACATTTCAAATTCTCTAGTTAAGTTGAGTACTTGCATACTTTTAGTTCTTTCATTGTCCTGGTATTTCTTTTTAAGATATTCCTATATACCCTGAGCAAACTTTAAATTCATGATTCTTGTGAATATTGTATTTGACATATCAGCATATAAACGGACTTTAGCTTTGGACTTCCCTATCTTCTTTTCCTTGTGAATTATTAGTTGAGCTATTATTGAAGGTAAATCAGGAACAATATAATTTTCTTCTACAACCTCCCAAAGATCCAATGCTTCAATATGAATCATCATTCTAATGGTCGAGGCTTCATAGTTATCACCATCAAACATTGATGGTGTACCATGTGAGATGGTTGAATCAATTTCCATTACTTTGATGTTCTTTTTGGTTTTATATTTGTGGTTTGGTTTGTGTTTTTGGGTTCTCTCAACTCACAAGTCCCTCAAGATGATTTAAGCCTAGATATCAATTTGTTGAATCCTATAATAGATTGTGTAGAACAAAACATAAAGAAAGACAAGTTATATGGAGGATTGAATTTTATTGATTGCATAACTCTTTTAAATTGAGTTTTTTTTTTAAAATAATCAAATTTGCTGATTACATAAGAAACTTTTAATAACAAAGTGAGAAAATAATAACAAAACTTATTCTTAAGGACTTGATCTTCAAGTAGAAATCTTCCAGCTAATCATCTCCTTAACAACCCTTCTGATCTTCTGCAGCTTTTAAGGCATTCTTTCAACAAAGATAAATTGCCTTCGTAAAATGTTGGTTATTGGGTTAGGCCTAGTCTGTCCATTAGGAATGGTTCTGGTTCAAGTATTTAGAGGAGTTACTTAACCGCTTCCTTTACTTATATAAATAAAGACATAACCTATATGAAAAGTGAAGTTTTCATTGTTGAAAAAACATAATTCTCTCTTTCTATTCTCCCATCTTGACTCTTTGTATTATTTTAACAAGATCTATGAAAACATTCGTATTGTGGGATATCATTTTGGTTTTAGTAATTAAAGTGGCACTAAAGTAACTGACCTAGGAATAAGAGAGAAAATTTGTACAAGTAAGTTTTCCTTTCAATTCTACATTAGTAGCGAAGCCA
This sequence comes from Populus euphratica, assembly GCF_000495115.2. Lineage (NCBI taxonomy): Eukaryota > Viridiplantae > Streptophyta > Magnoliopsida > Malpighiales > Salicaceae > Populus > Populus euphratica. Next base: position 135,526 of record NW_011499903.1, on the reverse strand, counting down.
TGATTTTAATATTTTTTTAATGTAGTACATCCATTATTATATAAAGGTTAGATGTAAATTTTTTGTTGAAAGAATGCTTCCATAGAGTTTTGAATTTTCAAAACTTTAATGAAGTAATTTAGTTATGATTTTGTCTTTTCTATCATTAATTATAAAGACCATTTTGCAAAATAAATGACAGTTGTATAATTGTTATTTGTCAATAAAAAAAACTATCGATTAATTGTGTAAATTGGTAATGGGAATGAAGATTGAAAACTACCATTTTCATTTTCAATAATTCTAGTAGTTAATTGGAAATTGCCATTTGGCAATTGAGAAACAAAACCCCAAAAGAACACATCTTAATTTAAGACATGTGTAACTGCCATTGGGTGGTTGAAAAAAATAAAATAAAAAATAAATAAGGCAATTAATATTAATTCATTGTTAATATAAATTGTTTCATTATGGTATCAATATATTCTTTGTTAAAATAAATTATTTAATTTTTGTGTCAATTTTTTTAACAAAAAAGATGATACATACCATAATTAAATATTGATTATAATATTTATGTGCTTGTGGAATATTTTGTTGTAGTAGATAGGTAACATCAAATTGATTATTTATTGGGTTATGACATTAATCTTGTTCATAAAATTCAAGAGCACATTAATTATATGTATCATTGGATTAGTAGACTAGCTATGAGTGATGTTTACGACTTCTACATGAAATATCAAATATTAATCGTTCTCAATTCTCTGCTTGAGGAATGGATTTCAGTGCGACTATAATTGAAATATATGTTGTAATCCTTAGATTTCAACAATCTTATTGATGAAATGCTATTTAAGAGGGAACGTCAGTATATTGAAAATGATATACGACGTATTGGAAGAAATGCAAGTTGTTTGGATACTGCTGCTAAATTCATTTCATGGTTTGAACAGAATGAACTTGGAGGAGATGACTTTGATGAAGTAGATGATGTAATTACAGACCCCACTTATACACCTACAATATAAAACAATTATGAAATTTATTATTATTAAAATTATATATTTTTTATTTCAGTTTTTTAAGGATAATTGGTTGTTTATTTTAAATTGCATATTTTATATAATTTAAATTTTAATTACATTATATGCATGTATATGATATATCTGCAACCTATTATGTAATTTAAGTTTTAATTACATTATATGCATGTATATGATAATATCTGCAACTTGATCAGTGAGAGTTGTTAGTTAGAACTAATAACTATAATTTTGCATTCATTTAAATTTTCAATAATAATTATACCATACAAATAAAAATTGATTAAGTGTTTAACATTCTTGGTCGCGATAAAAAATCAAAGGCAGAATAACAAGTTGAGTAAGGGGGCAAAATGGAAGGAAGAGAGGCTAAGCATTAGACATTATTATTTAATTTAAAATGAAGTGGAAATACATGTCATTTAAATTATAGTAGATAACAATATGTGTAATTGGTGTCAATAACACTTAATATGACTGCATCTAAGAGTATTATTGCTGATTTGAACCATGAAAACAAACTAAGTGAAAATAATTATGATGTTTGGCATCATAAGATTGAGTATCTCCTGTAAAAGCAAAAAATGTTAGAAATAATCACATAATTAATGACTGAACCTGAGCAAAGAAACATTGTTTAACACAAGCTTGATGTGGAAACATATAAAACTTATAAACACAAGGATCATGAAGCTCGTATTTTGATGCTGAGTAGCATGAGAAATGATATAATGCTACATTTTGAAAGACATTATTTAGCTCAATCTGTTTGATACATAGTAAAGATTCGGTATAGAGGAATCTCCACTATTAGACTTCTTTAGTTAACCTTTAAATTAGATGGTTATATGAAGCGCCAAAATCAGATGATGAGGCAACATCTTATAGTTATATCTAATATGATTAGTGAATTAAGAGATGTTGGACATGAGATAATTGATGAACAAAAACTCCAAGCAGTTATCCACTTTTTGCCAAATAATAAGGAACCTATGCGTGCTAACCTTACCTACAATGATAAATTTGATGATGTTGCTCATCATGTCAAGCTTGAAGAAGATCAATTTCATGCTAAGAAGCCTAATAATGAGGCTTTTATATCTGATACTAAGATGCATGGAGTATATGACTCTAAATATAAAAAGGGTAATAAGTGTCCTAAATAAGGCAAGAGACGAATAAAAGAAATTATTAATAGACATAAGCGTAAGTGTGAGAAACATGACAATAAAAAATACAATAATATAAATTATTTCAATTGTGGTAATTTGATAACTTTTCTTGTGATTACACTGAGCCAAAAATAATGTTTAACCATAATCATCCTTCTAACTTATATGTTAGCAGTTGTTTAATGCTTGCTGAATTTGTTCCTTTCTAGACTAAAGACTCAGAAGCAACCGCCCATATAGCAAGGGATCAAAAAATCTTTATGGAATTTCATCGAATTTCAAAGGGAAGTAGATACATATATATAGGGAATAATGCTTCTGTTGTTATGCTTGTTGACATGACTAAAAGATTGATGTCTTTTCCCAAGTGCAGGAGTGTCGAAGTAATAAATAACCCGGCAAGACCGGGGTCGAACCACAGGGAGGTTAATTGTAAAAATTATAAACAACAATTATAAAACAACAATAACAACAACAATA